>NC_056739.1:830482191-830527191 GCF_019279795.1 Protopterus annectens
TCACAGTTTATGTGTTTCCTGGTAAGGGTTAACATTAGAGAGAGGTAAGGCGGTAGTTTTTGTATTGTGTGTGCTGGAATGCATAGCATTTTATTGTTAGGGAAAGGACTTTTGCAAGATAGTAATAACTGACTACTTGATGTCATTTATGTCAGAATACTCTGGACTGAACAAGCTATAATGTATTTTGTTGCTCATTTTTCATCAGTACAGTCATTTCTAAATGGAAAGGAGCCTTTCTTGATTGTTCTCCTGGCATCAACACATGAATTCTGATTTTCTTTGACTGCACAATCTCATATTTTATCTTCATCTATTTTCACTCTTTGTTCAGCTACATTAACTATCTTGTTTGTAAATGTATGCTTGAATAACAGGTTTACTGACATTTCTCTTCAAGACATCTCTGCAGAACTTTGGTAGTCTGTCAACATAATGTTTAATGCTTCCCATGAAAACTTTATAATTCGAAACTCTTATTGGCTTGCTACTGTTTTCCATAAAACAATCCACTATCCCACTGTTTGTGGCCATAGTGGGATCACTTCTGTAGTTAACAGCATCCAGTAAACTGGTACCAAATGAAAGGTTTGCCACCATCAGGCGTGTGTGTGTCTCTGGTATGCTAGATGTTCTAAATAGTTTCATAGGTCTGTCCTAAGCTACTGACCACCAGGGTCTTTATAAGCCTCGCCATTCAACCGATTCCAGTTTTGGCCTCAAGTACATTAGACGCCAATATGGTGGGGGTATGTTAGTAAAGAGGTATCTAAATGTTATGTGGGGGGGTATTAGTTTGTGATTAATTAACTTACTGTCAGTCTCTCTCCATCAGAGACATGGAGGTCAGACATGAGGTGAATTTACAATGTCCCATCCAGTGATCAAGGTTTCACTTGAAAATGGTCAGGTTTGAGCTCTACTTCACATGGATGGGGAGCCTGTTTGAGCCATAGTTTGGAGATCCTTTGAGACAGACATTGGTCTCTCCAGCATGTTTTATTTATATTGGAGGCAAAGTTCAAGTCCTTGGATCTAGTGGTCCTGGTGCTGTTTGTTTTGCAGATGTGCAAGATGTCCATCAGAGCTGGGTCTGAAGATGCCTTATATGCCAGGCAAAGATCAGGTCTCAGTAACCTGTAGGAGACTGATTAAAGAGATAGGGCCTTACGGTGATCTGAGTAGGATAGATTATTCATACCTTGGATTCTTCTTCTGATAGACTTTTGAGGGTGTTTCAGCTATTGCAGGTACCTAGTTAGGTACATGCCAAAGGGGGCATTATGTTTGATGATGGGTCTGATAAGGGCTGAGGAGAGTGATACTATAACTTGGACCTGGATGCCATACCCTTGCATATGAGTTGGATAACACAGAATCATTTTCATGCTCTTAACTACATGTTTGTTGAAGACTAAATTACTATCAACATGTGTTCCCACATGCATATCCACTGGGTCAGCTCCTATGGGATATCTTATAAAGAGCTGATATTTGTAACAAATAGTTAACCATTCTACTAGGTGCCCCAGTATCCTTAATCTTGATCCTATTTAATATTATTAAGTCTCTTCACTGGTTGCAATCCTCAAGCCTAGAAAACAGACACTATAATGCATTTACACTAGGGTGACCCAACCTCGGACCCTGGTAACTATAGATCAGTCAGTCTCATTAGCTTCATATGTAATACTATGGACTGTATTTTATTTGACATTTGTTTACAGGGATGGTCTATCTGGTTAAGTGGCCATTTTCTACATTTACCTGGGGATAAAAGATCCAGACAGAAGTTATTTTTTTTATAGAGTATGAGATCAGAGAGCAACTTACACATTCTATTACAATATACAAACAGGAAATATTTGCAAGAGATTCAAAGCAAACAAGATTGGAACCATGCACACAAATTATGACTATATAGCAAAACAGATAAATTGCTTACAGAGAACTACGAGACAGGCTTGAATAAATCCATATACACGAGTGATGACAAGCATGATATGCAGATATTTATGAAATAGATGTATGTTTTTGCTATGTGAAACAAGTAAGAGAGCAGTTTTTATAATAAACTGTTTGATATTTTTTACTATTATACAACAAGCAGGAAAAACAAGCATCTTTACTGAGTACTTGGATGAGAAGAAGGACAGATTTGGCCTGTGAATTAAGTAATGCTAGACTGTAAGTTCAAGGCATTTATACATGAACACTTTTACCAGAGGAGTTAGCAGTGAGAATTTTATGGGACAGGTAAGAAAGGGGATGGGGGGGGGGTTACAATTTATTGATTTATTTATTTTACATTTGTTGACCGGGATAGTCCGACTGGATACATGTCCATTTTCAGCGGAGGCCCGGGGAGAAAAGCTCCAAAGGTATACATATACAATCATTACAATGTCATGTAGAGCAGGAGTAATCATAACATAATACAAATATAACACATTTTACAGTCTAGTTAAATTTATGGAAATATACCACATTTTATAGTACATTTAAATTTGTACAGTCTAACAATCTTCTAAACTGTCTTAACAAAGATATTTGAGTACCACTTACAGACGTAGAATAGATACACCAGTATGCATAAAGATTTAGTCAGGCTTGGAGCAGGGACATATCCATTGAGACTTGAAATACTCCTTGAGAGCTATTTTAAATTGAGATAGGGTGGTGTCCAGGGTAATGTTAGCAGGGAGGGAATTCAAAATTTTGCCAGCAGAGTTGGCGAGCAGGGAGTCACCAGCTGAATTGGTGTATTTGATGGTTTGCACTAATAGTTTCTTAGATGACCGGAGTGATCTGGACTTGGATGATGTTTTTCAGGGCAGGTGTATTATCTGGTTGGTTAAGTGCTTTGTGAGCAACAATGAGTTGATTATACTGAATCTGCCTGGGTAGCTCTAGCCATCCGAAATAATTTAGATTTTTACAATGATGTGTTCTATAGGGTATTCCAGTTGCAAATCTAGCTATGTTATTATAGCAACTTGAAAGTTTATTAAGATCAGATTTATTTAGGTTGGCTACTAAAGGGGAAGCATAGTAGAGTGTAGAGAGTAGATGGGAGCGGGCAATGGAGGTCCTAGCATATGGGGTAAGGAATGGCTTTATCCTATAAAGTGAGCACAGTTTTCTGTTAATGGTTTTGATTGTTTTTGTTGACGTGCACATCAAATTTAAGATTGTTGTCTATAATAACTCCTATCAGTTTTATATGGGCATCTGGAAATATAACGGTACCATTATTAGCCTTAATGGAGAGAGATAACGCAGTGAATCTTTGAGTGGGGGTGAAAAGTAGGCGGTTTGTTTTATTAGGATTTAGAATCAGACAGCAAGCGACAAGCCAGTTCTCTAGTAGGCTGAAAGTACTCTGAGTTATTGATAGCAGCTCTGTTTGCGAGGCGCCAGTGCAGATTAACATTGAGTCATCTGCATATTGAATGCAGATGGCTTCAGGAATTATAGTGTGGAGGTCATTGATGAAAATGGAAAACAGAAGTGGTCCCAAGATAGACCCTTGTGGGATGCCTAGAGTGTTGGGTAGGAGGTTTGAGAGTTTGTTCTGCCATAAGACAGATTGTTGTCTATTGTGCAGGTAGGATTCAAACCATTGGAGAGGGTGATTACCTAGGGACATTGTTGTCAGAGTGTTGATGAGAAGATGTGGTTAACCATGTCAAAAGCCTTTGACAGGTCCAAGAAAAAGGCTGAAGATAGCTTGTTATTGTTCCTGTTATAGTTTATTGCATTAGAGAAGGTGAGGAGAGCTGTGGTGGTACTATGATATGGTCTAAAGCCATGCTGGGAGTTAGCCAGTAGGTTGTTTTTGGTTAGAAAGTTCAGGATTTGTTTATGGGTGCATTTTTCCATTATTTTTGCCAGAGGTGATAAGATGGCTATGGGTGTATAATTGGATAACACAGTACAGTTACCACCTTTATGGAGGGGTATGATACAAGATATTTTCCAGATAGAGGGGACTGAGGCTTCTGATATGGACTGATTAATTAGAATGGAAACAGGGTACACTATGGTATCAGCAGCTTTTTGCAAATATTCGGCTGGGAGAAGGTAAGCAGCTAGGGTAGTAGGTTTTCATTTTTTGAGTAGTGAACGAATGAAAGATGTAGAGACTGGTTGGAAGCTAAAGGAGGGCTGGGAACTAGGAGTACTATCCAGTGGGTTAGAGGAGTTAAGGGGTATTTGGCTTGCAAGGGCTTGGATGGTTTCAGTAAAGAAATTATTAAAGGTGTTAGCAACATCCTCTGGTAGTTTATCTGTTGAAGCTGAGGGAGGTAGAGTGGTGGTTTGACTTGGGTGCAGTAATTTATTTATCCCTGCCCAGAATTTTTGGGGGTTATTTTGGTTCCCGTGTTGAAGATGGAGGTAGTAGTTTTTTTATCTAATAGAATAGCTCTTTTTGTTTTATTTCTTAGTTGTCTAAATTTGATTTGATTTATAGGGTCTTTTGTAGCATGCCATGTTGCCCATGTCTTATTTCTGACTACGATTTTTGTTTTAGTTTCTTTAGATAGTGATGGGGCAGCTTTTGTTTTTACCCTCGTGGAACGAACGGGAGCATGAGAATCGATGATGGTGAGTAATTTATCATTAAAATGGGAGACAACTTCATCTAGGGGCAGGTGCTTTAGGGCAGTCCAGTTGCATGCCTTAAGTTCATCCTGAAACTTGCTAGGATTGAAGCTTTTACTATTTCTTATTGTTCTGTAGATGGGCTGCTGGGAGTAATTAGATTTGTGTTTGCAGATAAAGGTAAGAAAGTGGTCGCTGAGGTCATTGGGGATGGCCCCTAAAGAATACATTTGGGGTGGCTATTGATTAGTATCCAGTCCAGTATACTATATTTTTGGTTAAGTTTTCCTATCCTGGTTGGGGTGAATATAACCTGTGTGAATCCATACAGGTTTACATGGGTGGTAGGAGATTGAGAGGAACAAGTGTCCCAGTCGATGTTAAGGTCTCCTAGTACAATGGTTTCATGTGGATAGTTACTAGCTAACCATTGGATGGTGTCTTCTAGGGAATTGGTATTATTCCCTGATGGAATATACACACAGACTATATTTATGCTTTTGTTTTTGTTAATTTGGAGCTTGGTAGCAATTATTTCTGCCTTATTGACCTGGGGTGGCTGACTAGGGTGTAAGGTAACATTTAGTGTAGATTTGAAGAGTATAGCTACCCCCTCCCTTCCTGGTGGGGCAATCAAGTCTAAGTATATTATACCCAGGTGGTAGTATTTCATTATCTGAGGTTAATGGTTTTAACCAGGTTTCAGTTAGACATAGAATATCAGGGGAATGTACTTGTAGGAGGGCATGCAGATTGTGTACTTTGTTATTTATGCACTGTATATTTAGTTGGCAGATTAGGAGGGAGTTGGGGGACTTATTATTTGATAGTGATATGACTGGGTTAGTTGTAGTGGAAGTTCCCGTATCTAAGGTGGCAGGGCCAGAGTTTGGATGAACATCTCCATCCATTGCTAGGTTATTGCGTATAATTGCTATAACTTTCAGGATTTTGTTTATAAATTTTTGATAGCATTTAGATTTTGAGCTGATGTATCTGGGTCTAACAGGCAGATAGTGTTTTGTGGTTAAGGAGTTGGTAATAGTTGTAAGTAGTGGGTAGCCTGTGTTATTAGATAAATCAGGGCTAGTTTGAGATTTTGGGTGGTGAAATCCTAGGTAGGACTGATTTTCATAAATGGAGAGGAAATATGGAAATAACATGAGGGATAGCAGAGAGAGTAGTGACATTACTTTGTATGGTAACATGGTTGGAGGCTATATTGGTGTTATAGGCCTAGGACCCTCAGGATCTTGAGGTTGGATATTTGCTACAGGGGGAGGGATGGGGGCTGGAGTTGTGTACACAGTACAGTACTAAATGGTCTGGATAGGAAAAGGAGGGGTGGAAATGGGATGAGTTAGGCTGAGTAGGGGATTATTGATTGGTTCAGCTGAAGGGGGAGTGGAATAGTGGCTATAAAGCTAGACACAGTGGGGGCAGGAGGGAATTGGGGGCAGGGAGGGGTGCGGAGCGAGCCCGAGCATAGCTTGGGTGAGCGGACCGGGGCTTAACCACACACAAGAAACCTACAAGTAAGTAATTAATTCTACTTAGGTTTAACAGGATAGGCTCTGAATGAATAAAAGTACTGTATAAATTGTAAGTCAGGGGGTTTCTTTTAACCTTGTTTTACTTACAATTTTTTTATTTAATTTTGGGGAAATCTCTTTAATTTTCTTCCAATTTTGTAGATAAAAATATAGGGGAAGTGTGGTTTTAGGGGTTGGTAGTTGGTACTATAGATAGGGCTAGGGAATAGTGCTATAGACCCAGGTCAGCAAATGTAAGATGCACAGATAGTTTCAGATGAATAATAACCTTAGCAGGGCTTTTAGGAGATACATTGAAGAAGGTAATATATTATCACATACCTCATTAATTCAGATATTAAAAATCTCTTATCCCTGGACACTCATCAATTTGACTTTGTCAAATGAAGATCCTACGTTTTTAAGCTCATTAACATATTTGAACATTTCACAGAAGCAGTGGATAGTAGTTATACAGTACATGCAGCATATCTGGACATGGCCAAGTCCTTTCACATTATTCCTCATGTAGGGATTATTGATAGACTTGAAAATCTAAACATAAACCCTTATGTTATATAACAGATATCTAACTCATTGTCTGACAGAACCCATGTGTTTAGAGCAGTAGGTTCTACTTCAGAAATTAAAAAAAAAAAAAAAAGCTGCACCACCAGTGTACTATAGGTGTCAGTGTTGAGCACTGCTCTCTTTGGTATCTATTTCTCAGGCCACCACTCCTGTCATATGATTATCTAAGCTTGTAGACAACTGTAAATTATGTTTTGTTACTCAATCTTCCATGGAGTTAAGTTTTCACCAGCAGATAAATTAAACATGATGGAGGGAGAGCTTTGTTAGACCATGTCTATACATTCTCTGAAATAAGCTGCACCCTTCAGTTAATGTGTGTGTGATACATACATTATCATCCTTCAAACAGAACACAGGTGATTTACTCCAGGATTAACTGAATTTTTTTTCCTTGTAAAAGATGGGGTGCAGCCTGAGGGTAGGTACTGGCAAAGTGCTGATGGTTAGAATAATAAGTTCTCTTGAAACTATTATGAACCCCATGAATAACAATCCAAGGAACATGAGGATATATAGAGGCAGTATTATCATGGAAATACCACAGAATCACCACTGACTTTAAAATACATTTCCAATATCACAGGCATTATAGTCAATAAAATGTACAACAACTTGTTCTATACAGAATAATCTTCCAGACACAAGGGAAAATTGATGAAACAGTTGTTTTAGCCACATTTTCTAATAGACTATTGCTATTAGTAACCCCTCAAATGTCAGTATTTCCCATTACAACCACCACCTATAATAAAACCACAAAATTTAAAGCAGGCCACATAACATGCACTCATTGCTCTCTGTTAAGTCTATAGAGCTGCATGCCCTCAGAATAAAAAAAAAAACTAAGCTACATCTACCTGATGTTTGCCTACATAATAATACACAAACATTTCCAGCTCTCTATAACCTACATTCATCCTCTAGACAGTTATGCTCCACTAAGCAGTGTTATAAAAATATCAATAGACAGTGCAACAGCCAGGTATCTGCATAGTTTCTGAGTGGAATAAACTACCAAACCAGCTAAGAGACAACCACATTGATCAGTCTGTACTACATTAGCCAAAAGCCACATTTTAAACATTCATATCTACTCCTAATTTACAAAACAAAAAAGAAACATCAGTTAAAATAATCCAGCCTCTGACATCCTTTGATCTTCAAAAAAAATAACTAATTTGACTGACATCTCGCTAACATCCTCACCTACTTTCTCCTGCTGCACACATTCTACCACTCCCCACTTGTCACTCATCTGGTCAGGATAAAACAGATGAACATTCATGGGTTCAGTTCAAGCAGCTTTATTACACATAAATACATAAAAAATGAGGCTTTGTAACTTAAATTTAAATAAACTTATAAACAGACTGACTACCACACTCATACATGTTAACACTCTGGCTGTTCTCTCAAAATGGCACTGCTGCCTGCAAGTGTTCAGTATTTATATGCACATACTACATCTAGAAATGCTTCTTAAAGGTACATACACACACTCTGATCTACACTAGGTCTTGAAATACAACTTGACTGTGTAACATAAAAGTCAGAATTGGATCTAGCAACAGGGACTGTCTTCAAGGAATGTTCAACTTTGGGGACTTCTGAGACATCATCAGGAATGGGAATGGATACTGAGACGTTCTTTGGTATTCATTTCTGATACAGGAAGAAGATGTCTGCAGTTTCTCCTGTACTCTTTATCCTCAGATTCTACTAAGTAGAATCTCAGCTCAGTACATATACCTCTCATTTGACCAATTCGATCAAAGCCTTGCGCAGTTTGCATCCTCACTATCTCTCCTTCTTTCAACGGACGAAGAAATCTGCTCATTTTATCATAGCTGGACCTCTGATAAGAAATCTTTTTAAAAAGTTGGACTTTGATTGCTCTGTTATTTTAAGCATTAGGTCACAACAAACTAGAACTGATAGGCAAGGTTGTTCTTGTTTCCCCTAGATAGAAGTCTCTGAGCAGGCGAGCCTAGTAGGTTGTCACGGGGTATATTTCTGAGACTGAGTACATTCAAGAAGATATCGGTATTGTCACGCTTTGACCTCTCCAGTAATTGCTTTGCACTCTGTGCTGCATATTCAGCAAGACCGTTTGACTAAGGATATTCAGGACTGCTAGTAACATGGATAAAGTCCCACTCTTTAGCAAATCTCTGAAACAACTGACTGGTAAATTAAGAACCATTGTCAGAAATATCTGTGTGGACTACCATGGACTGAGAAATGATGTTTCATCTCTGTAATAACAGCACTTGACATTAGGTTAGGTAGCAAATCGATCTCAAACCAGTTCGAATAAGAGTCTACCAACACTAAGTAATGTTGACTGTTCCACTCAAATATGTCAGTTGCTACCATTGACCAAGGTAGTTCAGGAATTTGGCTTGGCTGAAGTGGGTCTTTTTGCAAATGCGGTTTAGTACTGTTGCACACTGAACAAGAAGAACGCACGTTATTAATATCTTTTGCTAGAGAAGGCCAAAATACTAGTCCTTTTGCCCTTCTTTTGGTAGAATCAGAACCTGGGTTGCCATGATGCAAAATCTGAATGTATTCATGTTGTAAGGAAGTAGGAACAATAACTTTATGACCTTTGAAAAGGATACCATCATACATCAGCATCTCATCTCTGTATGGAAAGTAAGATTGCACTTTTGGCAGTACACAGGATTGCTTTGATGGCCATTTTACATTAATGAAGTGGTTGAGCTTTTGCAAAATTGGTTCAGTCTTTGTATGATCTCTCACCTCATCAAGTCTTGTGGTAGAAAAATTATGCACTTCCATGACATCAAAGTCAAACTTCTCTGCATCAAGCTGTTCTGTGGTATTTCTGGGCAATCTGGATAAGATATCAGCCAAAAAAAAGAAGTTTACCTTTTGTATAGACCATACTGAAATTATAATTTTGCAATTTAAGCATCATTCTTTGTAGTCTTGCTGGAGCAGAATACATAGGCTTCTTTAAAATAGTGACTAGAGGTTCATGGTCATTTTCTATCTGGATTGCTCGGTCATAAATATAATCATGAAACTTCGAACATGCGAACACAATTGCAAAAAGTTCCTTCTCAATTTGAGCATACTGCATCTCAGTTTGGGTAAGAGTTCTAGATGCATAGGCAACAGGTCTGCCTTGTTGAAGAATAACTGCACAAAGACTGAACTTTGAAGCATCACAGGAAAGAATTACTGGTTTGTGACCATCATAGCATCTTAATGTAGGTGAGTTAGCAATTTGCTGTTTGAGGTTATCAAATGCTCTCTGGTGTTGTTCTAACCATGACCATGCAACATTTTTGCATCTCAGTTATGTTGAAGGTGATTATAGGTCACTAAAGTCAGGGATAAATTTGCCCAAATAGTTAACCATACTTAGAAAACTTGAAGGTCTTGAACCTTGTCTGGAGCTGGCATCTCAATAATGGCTGCTTGTTTAGAAAGATCTGGTCATAAGCCTGCACTGGTAAATAAATCACCTACATAAGTAACTTCTGGTAATCTGAATTTGCACTTCAGAGGATTGAGCTTTAAATTCACTTCATGCGCTCTGTCCAGAACTTTCCTGAGATTTCTGTCATGCTCTGTTTCACCATTACCTCCAACCAGTAAATCATCAACTATTATTACACAAGGGTAGCCTGAAAAAAATTTGCTCCATTGCATGCTGAAAGACTTCCCTGGCAGAATGTATATATATATATATATATATATATATATATATATATATATATATATATATATATATATATATATATATATATATATATATATATGCCAGAACTTTATGCCAGTACTTGTAATTATGCCCAATAGCACAACAAACTCCTTGAAATAACTGCACTTTGCCAAATAAGTCTCTGTAGCACAAGAACACTCTGAAATCACTGTAATTGAGAAACCACTCCTTATCAGTGTAAGAAATACTTCAAAATGACTATACCTTGTGAATAAACTGTACACAGCAGAATAAGCTCAGAGTAAGAAACACTTTGAGATGAATGCTCTTTGCAAATAAATTGTACACAACACTGGAACCTTTCAAAATGGCTGTACTTTGCAAAATAACTCTTCACAGTGTAAGAAACACTCTGGCTGTATTCTACATGAACTACAAAGTGAACTGGCACAACACCTGTGTGCCCTGTTCAATCACAGCCTCATTTCAGGCTTTGTCCCTACAGAATGGTGCACTGTTACAGTAATCCCTCTCCATAAAGGGGGAGCGACTACAAACCCTGGGAATTATCACCCCATTAGCCTGACGAGTCTGATATGTAAGGCTATGGAGCACATCATCATGAACCTAATTAACAAGGATATAGGGAATCTCCAAACTCTGGATCCCACACAATTTGGTTTTGTGAAGGGTAGATCATGCCTGCTCAACCTGGTTGACTTCTTTGAGTCAGTCACCAGAGCTGTGGATGAGGGCAAGGCAGTTCATATAGCCTACCTTGATCTGGCCAAGGCCTTTGATACCATTCACCACTCAGGGATTGTTGTTGACTCATGAAACTAGGCATCCACCCCTATATCACTAGGTGGGTTGCAAACTGGCTCACAGATAGAACCCACAGTTTGAAAGTAGCAGACTCCAAGTCAGACTGCCGACCAGTCACGAGTGGAGTCCCACAGGGATCGGTCCTGGGTCCTCTCCTGTTTGGCATCTACTTCTCAGAAGTCCAGGCCAACATGGAGGGACTCTGACTGACCAAGTTTGCCAACAATTGTGAGCTGGGAGCCATTATTAACTCACAAAGTGATGTAGACATCTTACAGAAAGGCCTCACTGAGACCAACAACTGGTGTCAAAACCATGGCCTTAAGCTTAATGCCAAAAAATGCATAGTCATTCCCTTTGGGAAAAACTCACTTCTCACTAATTACCACATTGATGGTAGCCCACTGAACACTGAAGATGTTATAAGAGATCTGGGGACACAGGTTGACAGCAACCTCTCCTTTGACCACCACATTGCCACTGTGGTCAGAAAGTCCTTCTATGTGGCACATCTCATTACCAAGGGTTTTGCATCCAGGAAGAAAGATGTCATCATCTCCCTCTACTCTTCCCTCATTAGAACAATCATCAAGTACAAGCCCCATTTGGCATGTACCTCACTAAACACCTGCAATAGCTGAAAAGGCCACAAAAGTACCTAATGAAGAGGATCCTAGACCTTAATCACATGCCCTATATGGATAGACTCAAAAAACTCCAGATTTTCTATGTCTCATATAGTCTATTAAGAGGTGATCTTTGCTTGACTTACAAAGCCATGTCTGACCCAGCCCTGTTAGAAATGTTACACCTAAAGAAATCCCAATCCCTCCCCACCACATGCTCCAGGGACCTCAACCTCATTACCACAATCAACAGAACATACTGGAGGGACAGGTTCATAACCCAGAGACTGCCCATGTTCTGGAATAGACTTCCCATACATGTCAAGCAGAGCACCTCACTGACCCTTTTCAAGAGAAATTTTGATGAGTGGTTGGGAAATATAAAGTTCACCCTAGGGATCACTCCAGTGGCTCTACTTGATAGAAGCACTGGGAACTAATACAGACACGATGCCAGGACACTTCTATGGGCTAGGCTTGTAAAGGTTCCAGAGATGTTGGCCTAGTACACACCTATGAAATGGCAGCACTCTGTGAATAAATGCACACAGCATAAGAAACTTTTCAAATGGCTGTACTTTGACTGCACTTAGCAATATAACTGTACTTTGCACACAACAAATTCTTTGAAATAATGGCACCATAATAAAGCACACACTCTGCAAACACTTTGCACACTCAGAGATACTTGAACAACTCTAGTTATGCTTTGAATGGCTTCTGCCAATGCAAAATAGTAGTTTGTACCCAAAAGAACATGAGGTCTCCTTGCTCTCTAAGCTTAATTTTGCCCTTTTATTATACTCGTTATGCCTTTTTAATCTCTTATCATGCTCAATATGCTTTTCTTGTTCTCGTTTTACTTCAAACATGCTTGTTATGCAAACCAAAGGTGATTCTGAGCTCCATATGAATATCTCTACTAGTTTTATCAAATATCGTGGGCTCAAACATTTTGTTTAATTAATAATGTGGTTTGTGCCTTTTGCTTGCTTAATAATGTGTCTTTGTGCTACTCATTTGATTAATAATGTATTTTGTGCCTTATAAATGCACCATTTTATTTTTTTTTGCCAAATAAATAATTTGTGCATTATTCTTTATCTTTAGCTCATTTCTTGCACTTTTCCATTTGTCTGTGCTCCATTTCACTCAACCTGCTTATTCTGCCTTCATCTTCAGCTCTGCACCTCATGGCTCATAGAAGTTGCTCTCTTAATCCTGGTTCTAAACCATGTCACTCGTGTGGTCAGGATAAAACAGACGAACATTCGTGGGTTCAGTTCAAGCAGCTTTATTACACACAAACACATCAGAAATTAGGCTTTGTAACTTAAACTTAAATAAACTTCTAAACAGACTGACTACCACACTCATACATGTTAACACTCTGGCTGTTCTCACAAAATGGCACTGCTGCCTGCATGTGCTCACTATTTATATGCACTTGCTACATCTGGAAATGCTTTGTAAAGGGTACATACACATGCTCTGATCTATGCTACTTACACACTTCTTCCAACTTCTTTCATATTCTTCACATTTCCCATTTTCCTTGTGCTACAGCATACCTCCAATCCTTTAGTTTTCTCCCTTGGTTCACTTGTCAAGTACCACTGTGTCTCACTTATTGAAATCACTTTCTGATACCACTTCTGTCAGTCCTACTAAATACCGTCTACAAAGAGTACAAAAAAGAAAATAAAGAAATTCTAGTGCAAATGACTCTACAGGATCGTGTTTTCAACATTGTGCATGCATACTTTTCAGAATGATTCCAATGGGGGTGAGGGAAATTCAGAAATGAACAGAGATGTGCATACTTCTCAAATTCTTACTGCAAGAAATCCGGGCAAAGACCAAAATAATGGACAGACTAAGGCCCAAAAATAGGGACAACTTTTAAATATTGATTTTATAAACTTATAAAGTTGTTAGAATAAAAGGTTTGTATTCATATACATTTTCAGAAGGAAATTAAGCCTGAAACTGAAATGCCTGTCATTATTTAGTGACTTCAGTCCTCAATGCTTTGCCAGAAAACCACAGATTTTATGAGGAATAGACTGAAAATATGAAGCAAAATCTGGACAGTTGAGAGGTATGGTGATGTGAGAAGCATGCCTTAATGTGACTGCATGCTACTTCCAATGTTATTTGTTTCATGAAATTTGGTTACATATAGCTGTAAATTAAACATTTGCAGGGGTGCTGCAATGGTGCAGCAGTTAACATTGTCACCTAACAGCAAGAGGTTCTCTGGTTTGATTCTCAGCTGGAGTGCCTTATGTGCAGAGTCTGCATGTCCTCCCCTGCATTCATGTTGGTTTTCTCCAGTTTCCTCCCACATTCTAAAGAGATGTATCTGGAGCATTTCTCCCCAGGCCTCAGCTGAAAATAGGCTCTGTCCTAGTCAGACTTTCCTGGTCAACAAATGTTAAATAGATAACTTTTAGCACTTAAGTGCAGTTTGTTCAAATATCCATACCCCTTGACTTCTCTGCCAGTGCAAGTGCTGCCTTCTGAATCATCAGTTGACTTCCTCTCCACATTTCCTTCATTTGGGGTGCAAAAACAAGCTATATATGTGCTGAAAAAGATTAATTTTCTAATAAAATGTCATGGACTTGGGGTCCACTATTATGAGTGCAATTTCACAGGTTCCCAGTTTCATAGATAAGTACCAGGCAAACAGTTTATAGACCACTGCAAACCTAGCCAATAAGCCATATTCAGATGCTCCATATAGCCTCAAGGAAGGAAATACAAAATAGTTTGACCTACAATTTGAGGCTTCCCACTTCTTGTCATGAAGTGGAAGTTTGTTCTGGAGGTAGGGATGCATTGGGATATGAATCAATCATTCCAACTTGTTTAATTTATCTTTTGATAAGAGTTTAGGTCTTTTAATTGGGTATTTGAGGACCCTGTGGACACAGATCATAATGGAGATTAAGTCCAGGAAGAAAATTACCAGTCTGTATGGATAACTGAGGGTCTTCAGGCTCCTGACCTTTTTGCTAGGAATCTCTGATAGCTAAGGGCATGTCAGGATATCATAACTTAAACTAGCCTGTTATTGTATTTTATCACCTCACAAAAAAGCAGTCTGGAAAAAACTGAAGTGGTATAATGCATTCCCTACTGTTAACCCATTCAGTTATTTGACTTTGCTCAAACCGCAGTTGGAGCCTTGGTTTCTTCCCTCCCCTTTTTTTCCATTTGTATGGAAAACTATACTGGATAGGAATGAGAACCCTTAATTTCTTTCCTGCACTTTAGCCATTGGTATTTCACTGAAAGACTGTACTGGAGAGGAATATGAGAACCATTTACTAATAAATAATATAACTGATTTCAGTTGTTTGGGTCCATTCTGTTGGCTATTTTTCCAGGAGGAGGAATGTTATTACTGGTAACATTCAAAGATGGGTGGAAAGTTTTTTTTTTCTTTTGTGATACTAAGAGAAATTTAGCTTTGTCTGCATCAGCATTTCTTATATTATCAGCCGATTGCCCATGTTAAAAACATTAAGTGGATAAACACTCTATGAAGTGCAACCCCACCATGTAGGACTGTGCAAGCTATTTTTTGTTCCTGGTTTGATCAGTGCATTACTCTGGTAAACAAATTTAAGCAAATAATTTACAAAAATGTATTTATATCTTAAGAAATCATGACATTCTTGTCAATAAATTAATAAGGAAAGAGATATATTTAACATTTATTTTTCTTTATCTGATTATTCTATAAAATGCTTTCATGTCTATGCAGAATGAGAATGTTAAAAATTACAACAACATTAGCAGATAAGGTCATGAAAAAATATGCAGACAATAATTTACAATAATTAAACAGCAGTATTTTATGTATAATAATAATAATCCCTTTTATAAATTAGCAGTACTTACTACCTATGATCTGAACAAACACTGGGGGACTTGGACCCAGTTATATTAGCAAACTCTTTACATATTTAAATATTAAAAACGGAAACCTAAAGTCAGAGACGTGTCCCAATAGCACCACTGATAAATTTTGGAGTTACTGAGTTAAGTGTTTTTTGTAGCTAAGATAGTTAAGGATTTTATCACTATGACTGAGTATAACCTGACATGTTTTCTGTACTATGTCTAAGATGGACAAGTACTTAGAATCAGGAGCTGTGTAGTCTTGAAGAGATGCTAATTACGTAAAAGAGATATCATGAGGAAAAGCTATCCATTCATCTATGACAGGTACTCAGGGAGTTCCATTTCTTAGTAATGTACTTGCCTGTTGTTAGAAACAATATCATTTCAAAGTGATTTTTTTTCTTCTCAAAGTAGAGTAACACCATACCTTTCAAATGTCTAGATTTTAACAGGTCTATATTATAACATCAAAGTCTTAAAACTTCAAATGTTATAATGTCGAACCCATTCGATCGAAAGACCTTAAAATCAAACACTCAAGAATAGAGATTTTTTTCCCAGGGAAAAAATTTGCTGTTCCAACAAACATACACACAACACAAGCACATCAAAATAAATAATTCACACACATACACTTCACAAAACCCTACACTAAAACCATACATACACTACTAGCTATCCACTTACCTTAACCCAACCCTAACCCTAAAGTCCATAACTACCGCACACTCACCTTACCTGCTCCCTAACCCTAAGGTCCCTAACTATCGCACACTCACCTTACCTGCTCCCTAACCCTAAAGTCCCTATCGCACACTCACCTTACCCGCTCCCTAACCCTAAGGTCCCTATCGCACACTCACCTTCGTTCACACACTTACCTTACCCGGTCAGTAACCTTCGCTCCACAGTCGAGGAAATAGCGAAGCTGCAGAAACTTCCCACCGAATACTTTCCCTAGGAAAGTATTTGATATTCTGCAGCTTTGCTATTTTCAGTATTCGGTGCATAGGGTTCGATATTATATCATTCAAAGTTTTAAGACTTCGATGTTATAATATAGACCCGATTTTAACAGAATGTCTGGATTTTTTTTTTTTTTTTTACAATTTGTGGTTTTCTGGCAAATGATGGAGGACTGAAGTTAGAGATACAAAAATTTATTCTAAAAGAGCCAAAGAACAGAGGCAGCTTATTAGACGGGGTAGCTATAAACAAGATGGGGAAGAGCAGCATGATGGTGGCAGGTCACAAAAACTGACCAAAGAAGGGTGGGGGTAAAAAGACAATATTCTGACATTTGTGTGATCAGATTAAGAAGATAGCCTAACACCCAATTTAAAAACTAAACAAATAATTCCTAAAGTTACTTGTATGTAGCAAATACCAATTTACCAATGAAAGAAATTCTACACAATTTGATCAAGGTCTTAGAAACAGATTTCAATGGATCAAACATTTTAAATCTATTTCTCCAATAAATAAATTAACATTAACAGGCAGAATGTAGTTTAAACTATTCTAGTTATAAATAACTCCACACATCAGTTTAAGCTTAATAAAAAGCTATGCTTATGTTGAAACGCTTAATGGTAAAAGGTAAATACACTACTTTTGCTGAAAACAATCTGTATCCACTTGAACAGACAGTCTATACAACCTCCTTGATTGCCTGTGTGAATGGGACATGACTACCACCATAATACAGTGTGTCTGTCCACATTATAGTGGTAGACCATGTCCTGAATGCAATGAATGCTGAACATGCAACGTAATGGGCACTGGCTCTGGAAACTTCCACTAACATGTACTGTTCAGCTAAGGCTGTTGCTACTCCTAGCAAATTAGCAAGAGAGAAGCTCATACACAGAGAAATCCTAGTGTTCAGAACAGTTCATTGTGTTGGATTCCAACATCTCTGAATCACTACCTACTGTTTTATTTCATCATTTGCTTATGACGTGAACCTCATTATTTACTTTATCTATCTATCTATCTATCTATCTATCTATCTATCTATCTATCTATCTATCTATCTATCTATCTATCTGTCTATCTATCTAACTATCTACCAATCTATCTATGTATCTATCTGTCTACCTATCTACCTATTTCTGTTTGTTTATTGGGAAAGTCTGGCTGAACAAGATCTTTATTTTCAGTGGAGTCCTGGTGAAAAAAAAACTCTGCATAAACATTAGATGATTGAAAACAAAAATAGTAAAAAAATTAGACATACGGCCATAAGTATGAGAGAGAAGAAACGAAAACAGTAGTGGCATACATCAGTAAAAAAATAAATCATGATAACTGGACAGTATAAGACAAGGTTATATGTGATGTTTTAGATAGTAAAAAAAAGACAGAAGATTAAGCATTTAATAATTAGGTATGTATGGATGCATAGAGGTAAGAGACATTGATACAATTGTTATATATTTACATGGGTTATTATATTAATCAGGATATACTTGTGGAATCTAAATATAATAAAGAGAAGATTATTCAGAGATGCAATAGCCCTACTGTTAGGATAAAAAAATAAGGAAGTAAGAGAGGCAAATTGAATAATGATGGCAATATGAGATGGAAGAAATTGTTCTCAGTGTAAAATAAATCAAGAAATAAAATGTTATAGATAGCAACTAGAAAGTAATGCCAGAACAAAGTTTTTTTAAGAATTAGTAAACTCAGAAAGATTGTGGTAGGAAGGTAGCAAGGGACAAAGCAGGGTACTGAGGTTCTGTTTCTACATAGCATGATTGAACAAGTCGTGTTTCTAAACTGTCCCCTGCCTGTGACCTGTTGCTGAGTGTGCCATTGCACATAACGCTATGTACTTAATGTTTCTGACTACCCTCCACTATCTTACTTTACACAGATACTTATAATCCATAAGAATAAAGCTCTAAAAGAATTTGAATCCAAATCTCCATAGCCATGAATTCCAATGGGACTAGTCCAGTCACAAAGCATAATGAAAGACAGGCAACTATAGAAAAAAAATAGTTGCTTAACTTGTCATAAAATCCAAATATAAGGAAAATTAACCTACATGACCAGTCTTTTCTGAAGTTTTGGCTATATATTTAATTTATTGTTCACACAAAATAGAATGATACTGTAATTCTAACTAAACAAATGGTTCTGGAATTACACTCCAAAAACAAAAATGTTTGGCTCATGTTAACAGTGTTCAAATAATGTTGACACGGACACAAAATAACTCAGCATGCACAGAGATATAAAAATGAAAAGTATAAGACTACGCCCATGTCAAATGGAATTCGTAGCCTACGTCTTGATAAGTCACCTTACAACGCATGTGATTGGTTGGCTGTAATCAACTGTAACTCATGAAATCAAATGTAGTTCTTCCTTGGTCGGGTTTTACATAGTATCTCTTGGAATAAGCTTATACAATTCACTGATGTACTTCTGCACTTGTTCATAATTTGCATAATCAAATTCACTTTCAGAATCATACAGAATGTATAAACAAACAGAAAAACGAAATAAGATGCTTATTTTTTTCTTTAAGGTATTTATTCACACCAACATCTATCTTCTCTTCTTTATTACTATTCCCGTCCTTCTTTATATTGTTAAGTAAAATAAAAACAGATTGTCATGGATATAAAGCAAAACATCAAAACGTAATGTCTCTTTTTCATAACCATTCAGAACTTCTATACCTACTTTCAATTTCCTTGAAACACAGCATACATGTTCTGATTTTTTCGTTAAACCAAATAAAAGCTCCATATGTAATAACTGATATTCAGAATGTAGAATATTCAACTCCACATGCAACAACAGAATGTTCATTTATATTGTGGATAAAGCAAAGTAATATCTAGTTATATGTTTTTTCATTATATTAATACTATTAGTGCTTTTTAATTCGGGGTTATTAATTCATGATTTCTGATTACTAAATGAAAAGGATTTAAAATTATGTTGACATAGGAAGCTGTAGGTGAGATGTTGAGAAAATACTGGTTAGTAGAGAAAATGAGGGGTGATCTTGGGAAGTAAATAATGCAAGAGGCAGAAGACTTATAAATAATTTAATTATGACTGACAACAGAAATGAAGTCAGGACTGACAAGAAAATAGATGCAAGTTTAAGGCAATGGGTAAGTATAGTTGGCTGGAAAGAGAGTGAAGGGCAGAAAATGAGTGAAGGGGGTTGGCTGTGATGATAAAAATAGATGGATGAAATGAAGCATGGAGAGAGGCAGTAAGGAAGAGAAGAAAGATAGAGCAGGCAGAAGTAATGTAAGCAAGACAAAGGAGCACAACCGTCATAAAGAACGAAGGAAAGCTATGAGGAGGAGAGTAGAAAAGGAGTGATGGAAAGAAAAGGACTGGAGTACAGAGAATTGCAGGAAAGTCTGGGTAAGGAAAAGGAAAAAGGGATGACATCACAGTCCCATCCAGGGCACAGGGAAGGGGGTGCCAGAGGTGGTATATGGAGAGTACAGATAAGGTGAACTGATGCAGAGACTGAAGAATACTGACAGGAAATTAAGAAGTGATTACAGCAGACTTAGCTAGGAGGAATGATAAGGTAGAGGGACGGGAATAGCTTAAAAAAGGAAACAGTAGGAGAAAAGGTAGTCAACACCTAAGACTTAACAATCAGTCTAGAAAGAGGGAGACCACGTGCGAATAGGTTTAAAGGACGTCAGCTGACATGACAAGAAAAGGGGGCAAATACCTTATAGAGAAATCATAAGGGTGCAAGGGGAACTTACACCATATTTATAGGGGGACGTAAGTCAGTTTGTTCTGGGATCCAGAGCAGAAAGAGATAAAAAAAATAATAATTCCTGCCCTGATAAGAATAAAATTGGCTTATGAACTTGGTGCAATAAGATATTGGATGCAATGCTGAGTAACGTGGAGCTTATAAAAGAGTTCCTCTCGGGTACCCAGAATGTTGCTGCATATTTTTAATTTGCTTGAGTGTGAGTTTTGATACATAGCTATCCTGTGCATATTCACGTGCTGCATTTTTAGTGACATGTGTGAGTCTGAAAATAATGCTGTACAAGTTTGATACAATATCAATGTATCAGAAAAAGTGGGACCACTAAGTTTTTTTTTGTGATCATTGTGATCCCCCTACTTTGCTCTTTGAGCTAGAACAACTTTGGAGAATAAAAAATAAGGAGACATGAGAGGTCAAAGCTCTTTCATATGAGGTATGCAAATGAGCTTGCCCCTTCCAAAAAATGCATGTAATATTTTTTGCATGTTATATTGATATGAAGTTATTTTATTAGTGAGAACAGGGATTGATATGTTTTTACTCGAGGAACTAGGTTTGTGCAGTATTTGTTACATATTTGTTCACAGCAGTTAGAAATAGTTGGGAGTCATATTGGAACCACACTGAAAGGACAAAGAGCACGGATATCCTTAGCAAAAGCTGTTCCATGCAACAGTGGGTTTCACTCTATCGAGGGACAACAATTAGAAAACAGAGAATTAAGCTATGAGAAAGTGGGAGACAGGACTGAAATAAAGGCGAATAACCGGCAGACAAAAAAGGGCCAAAAAAGCACCTGGAAAGAGTCTTGGCTAGACTGAAAGGAATAGTTAAAAAAGGGAAACAGGAAAAAAGCAAGAAAAAGAGGAGGGGACAAAAGTGGCTTAAGAACAAAGTAAAAAGTGCTGTAAGTGAGAAATATGGGTTTGTAACAGGTGGAGATAAATGGGCGAAAAAGAAAGAGCGCAGTACATGCAGGCAAGGAAAGAGCAGCAAAGATAATTAGAACTGTGAATGCCAGGTTACAAAACGAACTGGTAGTTAATGTTTAAGCAATATGACAAAAGGCTTCTTAGGCCCAGAGGCATAAAAGGGGATGCAAGGTTAAGATAGCTTAAACAGAAGAAAGGGACTTATTTCAACTGCAGAATAAACACATTTGTTTAGATTTCGTTAGACAATACAGTGGTTTATAAATTTTGGACCAAAATATGAGAGATGGGGTATTACAAAATACACATAATAATTGGCTGTGACAGTATGGATCAAAAACTCATCAAACTGAAGAATTGTGATCCTCGGATACTAAAGGAGTTATCTCTAAGCATTTTCCAAAAATTGGCCATGGCACCTACGTCACCTGCTCAACAGTTCATCGATCAATGAAGACATATTAAAGGCCAAAAAAGGCTTTAGATTTGCTCATTCAGAGAAGGGGAGCAGGACATAATCTTTATTTATCAGTTGAACTGGCCCTGACCCTGGCAGCAGGAAAGCTAATGAAAAAAAATACTCTCATGAAATCGATGGTGGAATAACTGGAAATCATCTAAGTCTAATAATATTTCTGTGATTAGAGGACAGCAGAACAAGAAAGAGGGATCCAGTAAAACATGGTCATCCTTGACTTCATTAAGATATACAATTTGGTCCTTCAATGAAGACATTAAGCAAAATAACAGAGTGAAGTGTCAGGACATACACGGAGAAACTGGAAAAAGGGTGCCTCGAATGAAGAACACAAACTATGGAAGTAGAGAGAGAGAATGACTCAAGGACTGCTGCAAGGTTAGCTGGCTGGGTCAGTATTCTTCACTGTATTTATCTTCATATATTAATAGAGATTAAGATCAGGCTTTGCCTTTTGCATAGCAAGTTCCTGTCTATGCTAACCAGCACTTTTCTTTTATTCTGCATTGGGATTCTCCTTTTTATTCCTTTTTACTTTTATACACAAAGGTTTTCCATTGCTTGGGAACTCCTCTGTTTATCAAGGGCACATACTTTGTTTCAAAATTTGAGTGAAGGGACAGATGGACGAATTATGTTTTTTCTACTGTGTGCATCACTTGACCTTAGAGTTGGAGTTTGGATTGGAGTTTCAGGGTAAGGGTTAAGATTAGACTTAAAGTTAGAAAAAGTTCAGATGGTATACAGGATGTACAGCATTGCTTACAATTAAGATACTACTCATGTTTTGTGCAATTTTTTGAATG
Organism: Protopterus annectens; assembly: GCF_019279795.1. Taxonomy (NCBI): domain Eukaryota; kingdom Metazoa; phylum Chordata; order Ceratodontiformes; family Protopteridae; genus Protopterus; species Protopterus annectens. The sequence goes on from NC_056739.1 coordinate 830,504,979, forward strand.
TATTTGCTGTGCACTGAGTCTTTGATGCTAGTCGATTCCTGTTTATGTGGACTCAGTAAAGGTGCATTCAGGGAAATGGCTTTAAACAAATTAAGTTAGAACTCTGTGGCATGTTATACTTGACAAAGAAGCTCCATTTCAAAGAGATGAAGGTGCTATCTTATTTCACTCTTTGCTTTTTACCCCTTGCAGGGCAAATCACATTATGCTCTTTTCCTTTTTCTCATAAATTCTTTCAGGAATTCTGGTTTAATTTTAAATGGCATTTTGATTTTATTTTCTGTTTCTATAGCCATATCAGTATCCTTTCTTTATAATCTGATAGTCAGAGTCTGAAGTAGGTCTTCACTTTCTCAAATTATATGATAGCATCTACAATGTCAGTTGGTGTATTAGTGACTTATTTCACCTTAAAACATTGAGTATATTATTTCTTGTATGTCATATTTGTATAAACATTACTGTAGCATGAGGAATGCCATGAATTCAGGAAGTACAACTTTGTTAAGCACTATTCTTACCTAAGAAAGGTGCATAACAATGCCTTAAATTCCTTTCAACTTTTTCCTCTCAGTAGAGTATAAACAGCAGCTAGCACTGGAAACCAGGGAACAATGCTGACAAACTAATGTAGCTTTAAAAGTTGTAATATGCTTCACTGTCACACAAAAGACTAAAACTATGGCAGAGAGAAGTGTCTAGGAGTTTAAAGCCATGTTAGCAAAAGAGGGATACACTGCTTCTGGTCACTGTCTGCATGGCAGAGCTAAGTGCGTTTACTCTTTCAAAATTACAACTGGTTAATATATAGATATATATAGATATGTATAGATATATATATAACTATAGAGATAAAGGGCCAGATTCATGAAGGCTTGCACGGAGTCTAAGAGTAGAGTAAGACTCCATGCAGCCAACATGTCTACCAAGCGATCCAGGAACAGCCAGCAGGGGCGTGCAAGAGAGCTCCTAAAACTCCTCTTACACGGACAGGGCTGGGTTATACAAATTACCTCATTTGCTGCTGAAAGTTATGCAAATGAGGTAAATTTGCGATTCAGGAAACCCTAACCTGTCCGAGTAAGAGTAGTGTTATTTGCAGAAATGTACTCCATTGACAACTGAGTACAGTTCTGCAAATAGCAAAACGGAGCCATGACAGCTCCAAAAAAAGGATGCATCCAGTCGAAGAAGCATGCCAATGGCCAAAAATATGGCCATTGGCAATGTTCACCAATGCAAAATTAAAATAAAATACTTTTTTTTTATCCCGATCGCTGATGTTTAAGTGTAGCGCAGCACCGGGCAAACGCGCTGCGCTCTAAAAACCAGAAAACCAATAATTAAAATCCACAAATGTGGATTTTATAGTAATCCCTAATATACAATGCAAGGGAATGGCAGTCCAAAGACAACATGGCTACTGAGTAGAGGTTGCTAAGGGGGGAAGCTCAGTCTAAGAGATGTAACCAAGCATTAGTAGGCAATCCTATGTAAATGAGGGTAAGGGTAGTGAATCCCAAGTTTACATAGCAAAAGAGCACAGTCAGTGGAGTGTAGGAGTAGGATAAGGGGAGTATCAGAGTAGAAGATAGGTGACATCATGAGGGGGGTATGTCTGAAAGAAGTGAAGCTCATTGGAGTAGAGTGGCATGTGTCTGCTGTCAGTTACTCATCCCTGGAAGAGGTGTGTCAACAGGTAACCTAGCTAAAGGCAAGAAATTGAAGGTGTATGCCGTGAACAACACTAAAGTTTCTTGTACAAGTGCCTGCAACGTGTATGCGCGTGTGTGAGCACCTGTAAATCCGAGTAAGCCTGTGTGCGCCTGTGTGCGCACGTTTAAGCTGGAGTAAGCAAGTGTAAGGTTGTTGAAACCCATGTAAGCGTGTTTGCACCTGTGTGCGCACGTTTTAGCAAGAATAAGCAAGTTTTAGTCCTTGTAAGCATGTGTGCGTGCATGTGAGCTGATGTGCGCATGTTTGCGCTTGTGTGTGCGGCGTTGCCCCCCTGAGGAAACAGAAAGGGAAAAGGAAGCACAACAAATAGTAGGAAGTTAACCAGGGAGTACTAGTAGAGCTAGCAGGTGAAAACAATCAGAATCAGGCAATTAAACAGGCAGTACACTAGCCCAGGCCAGCACTTAAAACTCAGCAAACAACTTTCCACTATGTTTTTCTCAGAGACACTGCAACACTGCAGTAAGCTAATAGAAGTGAAAACTGAAAAAGCTTTACTGAGACAAAGAAATGTTAGGGGCTGCCATTGGCGACATATGCAACATGCTGAGGGTGGTGACAATGCGAATGCTGCTGAGCAACCTACAGTGAGGAGACGGAGAAGAGTGTACAGACCCAGGGTAACCTACCAGGGGCTACATGAGCTGGAGATAGTGGGCGCTATAGAGTGGACAGAGACCTCATGCAGCAAATTGTTGACCTGTGCAGGCCACACCTCACACACAGAACCAACAGAGGGGAACCCATCCCAGTGGAAACCAAGATATGTGTTGCCCTAACAATACTAGTAACAGGTACCTTCCAGAGACCAACTGGTGATATGATGGGGATTTTACAGGCATCAGCATCCAGGGTACTGCACCAATTCCTGAATGCCATGTCAGCACATGTCGGTGATCATGTATATTTCAGCAATATGCGTCTCTTCCAGCAAATAGCGGAATACCCTGAGGTAGTGGGTGCAATAGACTGCACGCACATATGCATCAAAGCACTAGCTGGTGAGCAGGGTAGCGTCTACTATAACCGCAAGGGCTTCCCCTCCATCAACTGCCAGGTCGTGTGTGATGCCCAGGGCATAATAATGAATGTATGTGCTGGCTGCCCTGGAAGCTACCATGACTCTCATATCTGGCATCTGACACAGTTGTACTAGACATTTGCCAATGGGGACATCCCTCATGGTCACCTAGTGGAGGATGCTGGATATGCACTCGAGCCATGGCTGATGACACCCATCAGAAATGCACACACACCTGAACAGGAACGCCATAATGAGGCACACGCACAAACACGAAATGTAATCGAGCACGTGTTTAGGCTGCTCAAGTCACGGTTCCGGTGCCTGGACACATCTGGTGGAGCCTTGCAGTACTCACCAACTACATGTACCCAAATAGTCATGGTATGTGCTATGCTACATAATATGATCCTGCGAAAACAGCTGCAGCAGGAGCAACATAGGGCCGGGCCAAACAGCCTCCCACCATTGCCAAGGCCATCACAGGCAGAGCGTGACTCAGAGGAGGAACAACCTGAGCCTGCCCCAGTAGGCAGAAGGAGGCGTGCCCAGTATGCATTGGCGTTGGCAAAGAGGCAACACATAGCATATACACTGGCTCAGTAGGAACCCTGGAAATTATACCTCTCTCTGACTCACACATATAGTAAAAGGGATGCCTAACTTGACACTACCTGTTAACAAGCATGTATAGGGAGTGTAATATGTGCATCCAACATAGGCAGCCCTGCAGCACCACCTGAGGCATGATTGCCATGTGTTAAGCAATATAAAGCAGTGCTAAACAGCTCTTACCACTATTTAGTATATGTAAACAAACTTGCACACACTAAGTAGTACAACTTTTGGCAATGTTGAGCAATATTGGGCACCGTTCAGCAATGTTGGTTAACATTGAGCAATGTTGTGCAAGTTTGGTCAAAGTTGGGCATAGTTCAGCAAAAGCAAGTAAACATGGTCATATTTGCTTCACTGTTCCTGAAACAGTGTATTCTGCTCAGTATGAAAATATGAAGCAGTGACAGTTCTCGAACCCAGGATACTGTGCACTACAGTCATAGTACTGAACCACTAAACCATGACAGTATGTCAGTGGTCAGCTTGTATGAAGAAATGTTGATAAGTCTATGCAAAGTATCTCATGGAAACCCTGCAGGCATAGCATAATCCCTGTCGACTTAAGACACAAAGGTGAGCCCTGCAGTAAGAATAGAACCTGATTTTCAACACACATATAGTATAAATGTTAATACTGGAAATGTTCACACACATCAACAAATGTAGTGGACCTCAGACAGCAACATACTGAAAGGTCACACTGGGCATGCTCACACACTTGAATAAATGAGACAAATGTCAGGCAACAAAACACTGAAAGGCCAAACTGGGCATGCTCACACACTTAGGCCATGTCTGAGTACAGCAGTGGGCCACACATATCCGGCAGTTGCATGTGGTAACCCAGGAACCTCTCACTATTCACCAATCCGCCTTGTGCACACAGTTATATGACAACAGACATATATAATATAGTGGAACCCTGTCATAATCAAATATGTTCTGCAGAGTTGTTCATAGAAAGTGGGAAAGCAAAGAAGAAACAAAATCTGCAATCAGTATCATCAATAAACAATGTGCATCCCAAACATTATCATAGGTTCAGAGGTTGATACTAGGCTATCTGCCCTAAGGCATGTATAAGCCTAGCCAGAATGTGTTTGGCTTTCGTAACCCTGTTAGATTAGTAGACTGTGCCTGTGAATAGTAGGTCACACAAGATAGCCCACTTATGTTTAGTTTATTGTGCCTCTGTCTAGCAGGGACCCAGAAGATATCCCAGGGCTAAACATACGATCACCCATCCACTTGTCAAGATGTCTCCTGTAGGTGGTTAGTGGGGGTCTCTGCATATGCGGGACTGGGATCTCATTCCAGAGTGAGTGGAGCCTCTGGGATAGAAATCTGCCCCTCCAGCATGTCCTATTAATATCAGTGCTGATGTTTCCATCCCTGGAGTGTGTAGCTCTAAGGGACTTGAATATCCTGAGGTGGAGCCTGTCCATTAATTCTGGGATGGACATGGCTTTAAACAACAGGCACAGATCGCATCCGAGTAGGCAGTAAGCGACTGAGTAGAGCTGGGGTTACCATAGCCAAACTGCACAGGGCATCTGTGTGAGTCCCTAGATCTACTTGGTGAGATACTTTTGTGGCCATTACAGTTGCTGCAGGTGTCGGGTAAGGTACATCCGAAATGGGGCATTGTATCCAAGCATGGGCCTGATGAGTATAGGGGCACAATGACCCCACTTGATCTAGATGTGAAACTTTATGGGATAAGGTGGGCTATATAGAAGGTCTGTCTAACCACATTGGCAATGTGATTGTCAAAGGCAAGAGTACTAACTACTCGTGTCCCCAAATCCCTAATAACACCCACTGTACATGATGGATTATCACCTATGTGGTAATGTGTGGGCATGTTGTTATTCCCAAAGGGGATGACTATGCATATAATGGCAATTAGCTGTAGGCCATGGCTCTGGCACCAGTTATCCATCTCTGTGAGACCCTTTTTGAGGATGCTTGTGCCAGCTGGAGAGTTGATTATGGCACCCAGTTTGCAGTCATCTGCGAACATGGTCAGCCATATTCCTCCTGTGTTAGCCTGTACGTCTGAGAAATATATACTGAACAAGAGAGGTCCCAGGATTGAGCCTTGTGGGATGCCATGTTTAACTGGTGTATAGTCAGACATGGCACCTGCAATACTGACCATGTGGGTGCTATCCATGATCCAGTTAGCAATCCATCTTGTGACATATGTGTAGATATCGAAGCCGGTGAGCTTATGTATAATGCCCAAGGGGGGTATTGTGTTGAACTGTTTTGCGAGCTCCAGGTAGGCTGTGTGGACAACCTTCTCTATGAATATGGACCTGGTAACTGTTTAAAGACGTCGAACAGGTTCAAGAGGCAAGATCTGCCCACAACAAAGCCAAATTGTGTAGGATCCAGTGTCTGTAGGTTCCCGATGTCTATGTGTATGGGTTCCATGATGATACGCTCCATAGCTTTGCAGACCAGGCTAATTAGGCTTATAGGGTGATATTGTCCAGGGTCCGTTGTGGCACCACCTCTGTGGAGCGGGAACACTGTTGCTGTACGCCATTCCTGGGTACATATCCTGTAGTAACTCTGATATTGAACAGTGACTTAATGTGAGTGTTAAGTTCATCATGAAGCTCGTGTAAGATGCAGGCCGGAACACCGTCCAGTCCCATTGATGCTGTGTTGTCTGCTTTTGAGAGGGCAGCACTCACCTGTTCATCTGTGATGTCAGGTAGGCTACACCCTGTTGAGATGGACATGTGCACTTTAGTGGGGATGGGGGGGGGATCATTTGCACTGAACCTGTTTGCCAGGATGTTGGCAATGTCACTGGGTTCAGTGTATGTTTTGTCATTATGCAGTAACTCACAGCATATCTGGGAGTTTCCACCCAGGTTCCTCACATAACTAAAGAAGGCCTTGTGATTGTCCTTAGTGTCAGTTGCAAGTGTCCGTTAGAAGCGGGCCTTAGATGCCTTCCCTTTTTGGGATTGTGCTCTATCATGTAGTAGCCTCCTCCTTTTGTTGTATAGCTTATTAATGGCCGTGGTCCACCAGACAGGTCCCCTGCCTTTGGAGTAGTGAGCCTTGTTGTTATTTGGGATAGCATGATCCATGCATTCCAGTAGGTGTCCATAGAATGTGTTTGTAAAGGATTCAGTGGTCTGAGCCGGATTTACCACTGTCCCAGGATCTTTGACGGATACCACCTTGGTTTGTAGAAGTGTGACGTTTGCTTTTGAGAAGTTCTTCACTGAGATTACCTAGGATGGGGGTGTGGACGGGATATGTATGTCCAGTGAGATAAATGTATGGTCTGACCTTACCAATGAGGGGTATACCTCTGGTGTGGAACAGAGTCCCCATGTTGGTGATGATCATGTCCCACATGTTTTCCCCTCTTGTGGGTGTGGTGACCAGTTGTGCCATAGCATTTGACTCTATAAATCCTAGCAACAGTTGTGTGAGGGTGTTGGTGCTTGAGTAGTATTCCCAGTCAATGTTTGTGTATTTGAAGTCACCCAATATAATGGTGTTTGGAGAGACCTTCATATTCTCCAGTGTTCCCAGAAATACCGAGTTGTGTTCCTGAGTTTGGGAGGGTGGTCTGTAGCAGTCTACAAACTGAAATGCAGTGTGGACCACATTTAGTTGCACATGTATGGTCTCCAATGCTTCGTGCAGTGCTACTAACCTCGAGGTGTGTGTATGTGTGATGTATATGGATACTCCCCCTATTTTTGTTGGCCGGTCTGAGTCTTGTGTCCGAAAAGCATGGTATGAAGTAAAATCTGGTAGTGCTGGCGTGCTTTTGGGAGCCTGAACCAGGTGTCTGTTACTGCACAGATATCGACAGTCTCCATACTGTGGAGAGTCCTGAGTGCGTGTGTTCTGAGGGTTAGACATCTGTTGTTGAGCAGCATTACCCTTAGTTTCTGTCACCTTGTAACGTCTATGGAGGTGGGTTTGTCTTTTGAGCCTCACTTAAGAAAGCCACTATGGGGGTGGCAAGAGCCTTAGCCAGTATTTGAAAGCCTAGGGGTGACAGGTGCAAGCCGTCCATAGCAAAGCTACATGGCATGTCGAGCATGTCATCCCAGGCTGACAGACACTGGATCCCCTTTGAATGACACCAATATGTTAACCAACTGTTAAAAGTGATCAGTTTTTCTGTATACTGTGACATCATTCTTGGTGAGGGTAAGATGCTACACAAGGTCAGGGTCATACTGGCCTGGGCTACATGATCAGAGAGCTCCTCTATGTCTCTTGTCATGTAGTCCAGGGAGGAACGTCTGTGGGTTTTCACACCTGCATGGACAATGATGGAGCCATATTTGTACTTGCTTTGGAGTGACCTGAGTGCATGTGTTATGTGGCAGATCCTGGCACCCGACAGACAGCTCAAAGTGACTTTCTCCTTGTTCAGCCTGGTGAGTGGGACATCAGTGTGTCTGACAATAAGAGTCACCTATTACAAGTGTATTAGGTGTGTTGTTTAGCCCTAAGGGCAGTGACTGTGTGGCACACTGACTTTGTGAACTATGTGATATGTGGGTATTGTTGTGGGGTAGCAATTGTTTGGGTGTCTGCTTTGGATGTCTCTGCTGCTTAGGCAGAGTTTATTTAGAGCCTCCGAGTATGTTTTTGTGTGGTACTGTATTTGGTTTGCTGTCGCTATAGGTCTATGTGAGACTGGATTTGGGGTGTGTGTGGTTACCTTCACCACCTGATAGACTGTGCCAGTCATGGGTCAAGAGACCTCAGCCTCCTGTTTGTCTATATAGTTGCATCTCTCACATATATCTAAGTTTGTTGGGAGGAGGACTGGGTTCTCTGTGTATGTAAGGCAGTTGTAACATTGCGTCAAAATTCCAACATGCACCAGCTGGACTGGAGAGTACACACGAAACCGACCTTTGGACATGCCAGGATATTATGATGGCATACTCTGTTGACTGATCACAAAGGATCAGTAGTGTGTTAAGTGTGTAAAAGAGTATAACAGGGGTTTAGCGGTCAAGTTTGTAGGTGTTTTGGAAAGATTATCTGCGAAGGAGTACAGACAGAACCATGACACCTCCTTCAGCTATGTCATAAATAGCAATGTACATTCATATATGTCCTGAGTCAGGGTCAACTGTACCTGTCTGACAATGCCGACATCTTGTCAGACAGGCCCATACATACATACCCACCTCCCACTGACAAAGGCCCTATCATCATACCAGGAGATATCACATGTTGAATGGGTAAACAGCTCCTCCCAAAGCCGAATGAATGGCATCACTTGGTTAACATTGTTTCCCCATATGTATCATAAGTGAACTACAGAACAAACAGACTCTGCACCTGAACAGTCTGTTGAGCCTCACCCTCTCTACAGGATCTTAAACTGTTGAATGTGTTACAGCAACATATGGCACACCCCACAAGTGTTGGTGCACAACAGACCATGGGAACTATAGTCTTATAAGCCTATGAAGTCTGAACTGCTAGGCCATGGAGTCCATCATGATTGCAGTCAGAAACAGAGCTATTGGAAGCCGACAAACATACAACCCAACCAACTGTGGCATGTTAATGGGCAGATCATGTTTCCCAAACCTGCTAGACTGTTTTCAAGGCAGCCACCCAGGACATACATCACTGAAAGGAGCTACACACATCCCACATAGACTTTGAATAGCCCTTTATCAACATCCCAGACACATGTCATATCCACAAAACCAACAATCTGTGCATAAATATGTATTGTCATATGAAGGAATGGCAATTTGTCCACAGATAGATCACACAAGCTAAGAATTGTGGAGTCCTGTTCAAGCTGTTCACACCTGCTGACCCACATGGTTCATTCCTGGGATTGCATAAAACAAAGTGCACACACATTACCATGTCCAGTCTGATGATGTCAGCATCCTACAAATATAGCAGGAGAATAGAAACCACACAGTAAAGCATATAGCGCGTCATGTTAATGCGTATCTCTCTAGTATCATAACATAGTTAGATAGGGGTTTGAATCCTGCAATTGCTGAGTGTGTGTGTGTGTGTATGATTCCCTTTGAGAGGAGTGGCCTTTTTGGAGACTGTGAAAACACATTAAAAGAGGTAAATTCCTCTTTGGCAGGTTTGATGATGTCAATATCCCACAAATACAGCAGTGGAAATGAAAACTCCCAGTAAAGCATATAGTGCGTCGTGGTAATGCATATCTTTCTAGTATCATAACACAGTTAGGTAGGGGTTTGAATCCTGCAATTGCTGTGTGTGTGACACTGTTAATCAATGTGTTGTGGGTTTTGCTTTTACTACTGTATGACATATCAGTAAAACAACAGTATGTGCATTGCACACTTCAGGTATTTGTGTGGCAAATACACATATGTACATGTGACCTCAATTGGTAACTGTGTGGCCAAGACATATATATACATGTGACCTCAATCACTTCATAGGTGTGAAGCCTGCTTTCAACACGAATACATCTGTTACCATTGACAGTTGGTGCTGCTGCTTCTCAGACCGTAGGTCACATATGTATGTATGTGACAAGTCCAGCCACTGTAGTGATCTGTGCCCTAAGTCATCTGTGTCACACACACACACATATGACAGTTTCTATAGAATAGTGTGAGTGAGGGTTTATGCCAGGGGCATATTTCAGACATGTTCAAACACAACACAGTCTGTTAATAATGGGCATTTATTATAGGTGTACAACAACTCCGTGGATATGCATACAGACCCCTTATTGCTTATGTGATACACTGAGGGACATCAGCATACCTTTGGGAATGTGAATATCAAAGGACAGATGACATCACATATATGTACACATCGGTACCTCTGCTACATGTTGTGGGCTACTACCAATGTGGTACTGTCAGGATACTATGTGTAGTAAATGTGGATGACTATGCTATAGTTGGCTCATAGCTTCACAGCATGGGTTTGTCAACAAATGCATTGTAGGCCACTGTATGCATTACCAGATGTGGACGGACATATCCCTAGTGTGTCTGCTTGTACCTAGGATGGCCACATGCCAAACAGGAGTGGTCACGGGAATGTGTGGTGGTCAATACCACTGGTAACTGGTGTAGTACAGTACCGGAATGATTCAAATGCTACTGTGTATCCTACAGCTGTGTGTCAGTTGTCAAGACATCATCTAACGATTGGTTAAAATCAGGCTGTTGAGGTTATGTACACTACCAGAATGCAAACCAATGACCGATATTAACAGTATCACCCACAGCATAGTGTCATACCATGTCATACACACATGTGTACCCAAGTTGTGACATATGTGTAGTAAAATGCATACTGGACACCAATAGGAAATATGAAGTGTTAACACTGTGTAATACAGGGCATGTCACCCTTCCCATGTGTCCACCATGCACATACATGCAAACAGTGCACCTCTACCATGTTCACAAATGTACACCTTGAAATCTGTACTGCACACATCACACACGTAACGTCCACTCACCAATACATGCTGCCAATACCACACACATCAGCCAAGTGGCACGTGGGCGGACAATCCATGTTTGGAATTAACACTGGTGTAAACAATACTACATTGATAATCATAGCTATGATGCATCATGCCTGCTCAGATATACCTACAAGGATATCATTACACTTTACTGTTGACAACATGTTAACATTGCTACACTGCTATTAGGTCACCCTGTGCATCAGCACCATGTTAGTCTGTTCCTGCATCAATGGCACAGATGACAGGAGGTGGCACCGTTTCATCATATGCACAGGGTGTGTTATTGGTTTGCCAGAGCCCGACAATGACCCATCCAATCGACATGTGTGTGTGTGTGTGTGTGTGTGTGTGTGTGTGTGTGTGTGTGTGTGTGTGTGTGTGTGTGTGTGTGTGTGTGTGTGTGAGGGACAACAATACAGTATGGGTCAGTGTTGATGTAATGTGTGTGTGTATGTGTTATCCGTAGGTGTTGGTATTATGTGTGTATGTCTACATGCACACAGTTCACCCTTGTGGCTGCCAAATATGGGAGGTTGTGGGACAGCTACAGACTGTACCTGCCAGGCTGTACAGATCACTGTCTCTGGCCACGGACGCAGTACCTGCGCCTGGCAGGGGTGACACAGACAGTATCGGGTACTAAGCCAGACTGGGTACAATCATCAGAGGCAGAGGGATGTTGACTGGACCCATGTCCCTGCTGGGACTGGCCAGAGCCATGTGCAAGTGGTCGTCTCGGATGGTCTACCAACAGCCCAGCCACAACATTGCTGGGGCTGGTACTGCCACTACGGGAGCGGCTGGCACTTGTGTGTTGTCCGTGATGACTGCCAGCTGATGATGTTGCTGGCATACATCCACGTTGACGTCCCAACCATCCTGCACTGTCTAATGTCTCCCCCCAATGTCTATCAATGACATCAGTGTAATTACAGATTGCACCGGCAAGGTCACGGATACTGTCATTGATAGCGGTGTTATGAGCCCTCTGCGCCCTTAGTCCCTGCCTGGTGTACCGTTCCATACATGCCTGTGCTTGCATTACAGCCCGGAACATACCTGAGGTTGTGAGACCTGTGCGGGCATGTATGCCAGGGGCATTATGACCAGCGGTGCTCCCATGAGAACCCCTGGACATATGCCTATGTGGTACCATTCTGGGTGTCTGGGCATGGCTGCTGTGTGGGGTTGCATGTGCCATAGATACCACACTGTCCTGGTCAATGCCTACCGTATGCTGTTCCTCACCTAAGGCCATTGGTGTTGATGGATGTATTAGCAGTGTGTATGTGCACATAGATGGGGTGGAAAGCTGTGTACTGTTGATTGGCGGACCAACGACAGACCCTGTCAAACCTGCCTGTGCCACAACACATGTATCATCATGTTCACTATTTGTGGCAGTGACTTCAGGTTCCCTGCTGCACTCATCCAACAATACCTCAGCACCTGTGAGAGGGAGACAGGAAACACACTTTACCATATGTACAGGATGTTAGCACACATGCACACATGCAGACATGCACACATGAACACATGAACACATGAACACATGCACACATGCACACATGAACACATGCACACATGCACACATGCACACATGCACACATGAACACATGCACACATGCACACAAATACACTACTCAGTCAAGTTGACACACACACACACACACACACACACACACACACACACACACACCAACAGCAATATGGAACATATTCATTAGTGGTTGATGGTGGAGTACAGTATCACAAGCCAAAGAGTCCTATCACATGTGTCAGCATGCAGGATGTGTGTTGCTCAACAGCATGCAGTGCGAGTGTAGAGAGTCCTTGTTGATAACAGTATACATGTCGTTGATGCATGTGTGTTGTTCAATGATTGGCCTCACCCTGGAACACAATGTGTACATGGACACAACATTGCAGTGCAAGTCTGAAACGCTTTCCAATGTCCTGTGCACCATCACTCATAGGTATACATACCATGGCTGGATGCACACAACTGTCAGGTGTATAACAATGAATGCTATGTGTAGTACTGTAGGTACTGTAACTGGATGCAGTGTAGTACCATGAGCCATCATCAGGCAGCATCATGTGGTCACTCAAGGCCACTAATGTATGTCACACTGGCAACTATCTTGCTGTACCTGACCTGCACCACTTAGGCTACATTTACCATTTCACAGCCAGTTGTTACATGGGCATGTCAGGTGTTCAATAGGGAGCATTCCCTAACATGACTGTGTTGTGTGTTGACGTGTGTCACACCTCCCCATGATAGGCCTCTACCATTCAGGTATAGTATGTGTGCTGTGTTGATGACATTTGGGATACTGGAGTATGACCTTACAGCAGGTATCTACATATGCCATGTGTATCATATTAACACGTACAGCATAAGACAAAGTGGTGTATGTTGTGTGCATGTGTATTGACTCTGCCTATACAATGTCCACTACAGTGTACCCCAATTGTTTGGGATGCTCTGTGCATTGCATGTGTTTGAGGCAGATACTCATGTTACTGGGATGTGCATAGTCCTACAGAGAACATGCAGAGCATGCACTATGTGTAGGTGTTTAACATGTGTATATGGCCTACAACTCTCCTATGACATGCACATGTTATATGCTATATTAAATGTAGACCACTCACAAGCATGGGTCTGCTGTCTTGCTATCACACCAGAGGGACCTGCAAGGATATGAGACAGTTTGTCAGTGTCAACAACTATGGAATTGCTGCTGTGAGTTTGCAATTTTACAGTAGTACATGAGGTGACAGTCACAGGCATACAGATAATGTCCCAAATTATCAGTATTGCATGACACCAGGCTCCACATCTTCTGCATACACAGTACACATCTGATAATGCATGTTCTAACAATTGAGCTAACAGTGGTCTACAGATATGCCATGTTACCTGCACGCTCTGTATCACCATGCTGGGTGACTCTGGCCTCCATGATGACACAGGTGTGTTGTACTGGTTGGCCAGGAGCCACCATGCTGAGGATCAGCTCTTCCACTCTGGTGAGGGGGGGATGTGTTGCGGCACTACCACCTGTGGCAAGCTGTTGTCTGTGGACATCGGAGGCATGCTGCCGGACATGTCTGATTAAATCACTGCAGTGATGGCGTACCTGCTCATAAGTCCAGTTATGCATGCCTACATCATTCACCCGACGGACAACATCCTGCCACAGTGCAGTGCGCCCATGCTGGTCCTGGCTGGTTCTGGAGAACAGCAGGTTGTGATGGTGTATGAGGGCGTCTGCAATGACTTCCTCCTCCTCAGGGGAATACGTGGGTTTCCTGTTGTGAGACATGTCCCTGGAAGACAATAAAACAGTAATTGTGAGCAAGTCATGTGGCACACTTAACATTCTAAAGTACAGACATCAATGAAATGCCATATATAGCAAACTATTGACTGTCAATAGATACACACTTTTAATACCACATATGGCTGCTCAGCCCACAACTGCCTGACAGTGCCTGGCACATACCATATACCAAACCATGTTCTGCACAGCAACAAAGTGGAACCAGTATGTAAGACTATACAACAGTACACGGCACACTGTATGTGACACAATGCACCACCTAGCCACAGGAGGTGTATATGAAGCTAATGCATACATACATTTGTCATCCATTGAAATGAATGTACAGTACGGTTACAGTACTACCAGTACACCATGCTACTTGTTGATAGCAAACCCCTCAGTAACATATGTGCACATTCATCACTATAGGTGGCATACTGTTGTACTACACTATACATGTTGCTAGATATGCACTTATATCCTGTGACACACATACCACCGAGGCCATGTTACAGGCATACCCACACACACATCAGACATACCTACAAGACACAAAGGTATGGCAACCCAGATTAGTTTTACCTGTGTACCATACAGTACTGTGTGTCAGCACCTACAAAACCTCATGCCTGAGGTATGTAATGTGTGAGGACTACAGGTAACAAACAAAACAGTGTTACCAAGCAATGTGTATATAAACCATACTGTGCTGTTTAGGCCTACAGCTTCAGGTAGTACTACAGTTCATACGTGATTTGTATTCACTAGTGTTAACAGTCAATAAGCATACATGTACTGCTTTAGCCTACAATGGCACACTCCAGTCAACACCATGGGACTACGTCACACCGTATGCCATACTGCTTTTCCTGCCTAGCAATAGCATACGTACCTTTTGATGGGATTAGAGCTACAACACTACATACCATGGTATACACAGTTTCCCACTAGGCTATCACACATATACACATCTTTGACACATTCGCCTACACATTCTCCATCACACCCAGTCAACCTCACATAGCATGTGATGCAACAGGTATA
Source organism: Protopterus annectens (assembly GCF_019279795.1). NCBI lineage: Eukaryota > Metazoa > Chordata > Ceratodontiformes > Protopteridae > Protopterus > Protopterus annectens. Next base: position 830,520,241 of record NC_056739.1, read on the forward strand.
TGCGTGTGTGTATTGGGTCCTAGGTAGCTAATAGGCTATTATCCATAGGGCCTATGGAAGCCTAGCCATATGGTACCCTGCCCTTCAACACCCAGGTAATGTAGGTTCATGTGCCCCTGTCATGCAGAGCCACAGAGGTGATTACCGGGTTGTGTTTCCTATCTCATATCCAATCATCATGATTATTCATGGCAACTGCTAATGAGGACCTTCATTTGCTATTGATAGGTAGTTAGTTCCAGAGTATGGTATGTGTCTGAGATGATAATGTGCCACTCAAGCATGTTCTGCTTTTTGACGTTACAAGGTTTAGATCAGTACAGTGTGTAGCTTGTATGTAGTTTCATCTGTTTACATGGAGCATGTCCAACACCTGTGGGTTTGGCCTAGCTTTGTATGTTAGGCAGAGGTAGCCTCTGGGTAGGCGGTATGCGACACAGTGTAGCTGTGGTTTTGTAAGACAGTCAGCATAGGGCATCTGTTTGAGTCCGGTAATACTCTTTGAGAGGTATGTGTCTGGCGTCTACAGTTGCTGTGGATGTCTTCTGAGGTACATACCAACAGAGCCATTGTACTCTATGATGGGTGTTTTGACTGATGAGTAGAGTGGAACACTGACCTCTGTTTCCATGGATGATACACCTTTACTGATGACATGTGGACTGTACTCAGTTTACATGACTAGTGTGGCACTGTGATTATCATAAGGGACACTACTGTCCACCTGTGTCCCGTAGTCTCTAATCACACTTTCAGTGTTGAGTAGACTACCACCTATGTGGTAGTTCATGGGTACAGGGCTTTTAACAACAGGGATGGCAATACGTGTACAACATTGAGCTTGAGCATACATATGAACATCCAGTGGTGTACATATAGATACACATATCGGCACATATACAGTCCACCTTTCATGGTGGGAATATCAATTATGCAAAGGTTGAGAGGGATACAGTTATGTAATGATATTGCACAGTCTTGTGCAGAATGCATGGAAGGTATTCTCAGCCCATGTATCTTTAGCAGGACCCCTATCTGGAAGACTAAAAACCTAACAAATCATACCCACGGCGTTTGAACAACACATGTCATATGCCAGCACTGTATGCTGTCTTGTTTGACACACACTACAACCTACATATAAATATGCACATAACAACCTGCACCAACATATAAATGTCCACCCTTCACAAACAGTTGCAGTATGTCCCTTGCTCTATGCACATGTTCAGATGCTAATATATCAGACACATATATATCTCGCCATATGTGTGTGCCATACAGACACAGGGTCCACACTGTTGTAAGTCCATACACCTCACAGATGACCTGTTGGGCCTTGCTACAACATCGACAGTTGTCACATGTGTGCATACAGTAATAGTACAAGAGTATATATAGCTGCAAATGATACATTACTATACTAGCCTGGTGCAACAGTTGCCAATGCTAAGCTACACATTATGTGACTATCATGCATGTCTTACTCTGTCACATCCAAGTTTATATAGGTGTTTGCACTACTCCCCCAAACTGCCATTAAATGCAGTACTGTACAGACCATAGATAACATGTTCAGATGTTTGACATATAATGCTGAGCTACATATGTCATAATTATGTCCCACTGCACACAGCTACACACCAATTTCTCCATGGCAGTAGTTATGCATGGCATCAGTGCATACATACCTACTGCTGCCACGTATGCCTGTTTCAGAGTATGTACAGTACTATTCATAAACATCTACTACTTGCCGGTAACTACAAACTGTTACATACCTGTTTGTCCCTTTCAGGTCCGTCTGTGTATGCTTTAACAGTTGTTTTTTTTTTTATTAAGTAAAGATTCTTACTTAAGTTTAGTTTGTGGTTATTATTTTTTTTTCTTAATTAATAACTTTAGTTTTTAATTAGGTCTATATATTTGTTACCTAATTATATATTTATTTCTTACGTGCCACAGTTTGACAATACTCTGCAGGAGTTGTACAGTTGCTTACACGTGCAATGTAATGATTGCATGTTGGGATAGCAAGTACAATCTGCTTTTATAGGTATCTGTGCATGTGCATGTGATGCCCTCTGCACCAATTGTTGCCCAGCATTTGGTAAATGCATACAGCCTGCTGTGTGGTAATTGCAGTACTCACTGTCATGGCAACCCAATGCTATAAATTGCTAAGGTATGTAGGCATAGCCCTTTCAGATTTCCAGAGTGGGGCCCGTGCTTGTTTGCTGTGGACACTGTTGTGTAAGTCAGAAGGTTGGTATACATCTTATAAATGAAGCTAGAGGTGTAGACAATGATGTACATGTTGTACTCAGACCTGACTGTTGCCACTTCCAGTACAGAGCTATCAGTGTAGAGTTTTACTCACCCCTACAAATGCTTACACAACATTTATGTGACTATGTAGTTTCTTTTCTACTCATATAATTAACTGCCATACAAATGTAGTTATTGAGAAGTATTCTTTTGGCACATGAACTGTTTGTGAACTGTTATACTGTGAATATTAATGTACTCACTTCTGCAGGGTTTGTGTTTTTTATTGTTGACATTAGCACAGGGTTCGCAGGACAAATGGACAATTCCAGTACTGGGTATGCCTACCTACACCCTTGGTAGACCCTAAACACACAAGTATCTTTTAATTGTGGGGGGATGCTTACATACAGAGAGCATTATGTATTAATGTGTGAATATTATCTTACTGGACTTAAAGGATTGGTGTGTACCTGTCAGTTTATCAAGGCAGGTGGTCTGACTGCATAGTTCTCAACTGTGAACCTATCCAGATGGTAGCCAGAAGTTACACTGCCATTCTTTGTCTGTGCAACTCACAGCTGTTTTCAGGACTGGTACAATGGCATTGTTACAGTCCGTTGCTACCAGTACATGGCTACATCCTTTGGTATTTCTGTGTTGTACTCCTACATAAGGGTATGTTTGTGGAGGTCCTACCAAAGCTATTTGCAGAGTGTGTAACAGCAGTATAGCTTATATGCCTGTGTGTTTGTGCCTCTGCCAGGCCTATGGAACACTCAGATACATCTTTGCATGGAGTCAGGGATAGGTAGTTGAAAGTGAGGTACACCTTACACATAATAGGGACAGTAGGTGTAGACTTCAGTGAAGCAGTGCATATGGATTAGTACTCCTTTCATGAAGTACAAGCGGTGTCTACTGTTATTATTGTCAGTATTCATTGTGTAATAGCCCACCTTTCTGACTGACGCCAGTACTTTTCTGAGGGATTCGGAGGGGCACAGCTAAAATATGTTTCACAATCAGGGACATCCCTGGAAAGTTGTCACAGGTAGGAGGTATGGCCTCTGCCCTACTCAGATATGCCAATGTTTGTCCTGCTATGATACTGTGTGGGGGTTGTAAAGTGCCTCTGTAACATTATTTGCTGCTTGAATGGCTGCTTCTCAGATCACACTCATGTAATGCAATTCCACAACAATTGCTGGTAAAGATCCACAGAACAAACTTTGTGTTATGGCCTTCCTATTTTTCCTTTATATTCACTCATTGTAATGCATGATATATTTTTTTCAGCACCAAGTTATTGTATATCTGTTGTGGCTTAGTGGTACTTCATGCAGTCTAGTGTGTCCAAGGTCTGGGGCTCGAGACTGACAGAGGTATTTTATTTTGCTGCTGAGCAGAAAAAGGGCCCTGACATAGAGTGACTAAGGCACTTTTAAGCAGTTGTAAGCGGGTTTGCATGATGCTTAGCGATGCTTAGCTAAGCACACACATGTGCACACTCGCTTAAACCCGCTTACTACTGCTTAAAAGTGCTTACTCCTGCTAACCCCCACGCTAATTTCTTTGAAAGAAAAGAAAATGGGGAGATAGGAAAGTGGTGAAAAAGGGGGCGCAAAGAGGGAAAGACAGTAGGGAAACCAGCTTGGGATGTGCAGGATGGGTGTAGGGAAGGTCCATAGCTGCCCATTTCTTTACCAGCAACAGCTGTGCATATGTTGCAAATTTGGAGTGAAATTTGAAACCTTCCACCCCTGAGAGAGAGAGGTGAGGACAACAAAGTATGTTGTACTGACAATTATAATTATCAGTTTACATGTCCAGCGGACATGTGTGCAAAATGGGCAGCTATGTATGGGGCGTCATTTTTTTGTGGGCAAAGATTGCCCTTTTTTTTTTCCAGATGAGAGTGGAAAGTGAGGTAGAGGAACTAGGTATATTTGGGGAGGTAGGTTGGGGAGGTAAACAGACAAGACAAACAAGACACATAGAGGGGCGGAGTATGACACATGGGGTGGGTGAACACAATTGATGGGGACGGATGTTTGGAAATCGCAAGCCCATGAGCCCACAGATGGTAACAGTGGGACTGAGATCCCCACCCATGGGCAGTCACCACTGAACCTTCACAGACCCGAGGGTCGCTGTGCTGGGGGCTGCGTAGGAGGGGCAGGCTCACCCATGAGTCGCGCCACTCTCGCCTCGAGCTGGCGTAGGGGATCAGCGACTAAACTCTGGATCTCCCTAAGCACCACAACCCAGACCCTTCGGAAAGTGACAGGTGGCCCTTCTCCACCCACAACATAGATTACAACATAGACAACAGCATTCCAAATTAGTTGTAACAGCATGCAATAATATTCCCATTAACCCAACACACCAGGGTTACAACAGTTGAACAGCAAGCATAACACATGCATATATTGAACTACAGTGGACATTACAACAGCATGCAGGGATGATTGGTGGCAACAGGCCACCAAGATTGTGGTGTTTTAACAGGGGACATGCATCAAAGTAAATGCGGATTTTATAGAACAATAGGACATATGTCCCAACAAATGTTTTGAGATTAGACATACCCATTGAGGTGTGGAATTGCATTGCTTATGCACATGGAGTAGGGTGTAAAAAGAAACTTCCATTAACATCTTATTAGTACTTTAACTCTACACTATATTCCTATTGATTGCAGGTGTATATCCCCTACATGTATTATTACACTAGGCGACATGCATTAGATTGTGTAATGGGTTTGGCTAGTTCATTATATACCTGACCTGTATCTGACATAATAACTGTCCAAGATGCAGATGTTACTGCTACATACTTGTATTTTATTTTTATATTTATGTATCTGCACATCTGGATGTGCTCATGTGACATTTTCACTTGATTTTCTACAGAACCCTACATTTCATGTAGCACACTCACATTTCTGGGGAACACCTTGACAAGCTACTCATGTGCCAGATTTACCTATGCATGTCAGCCATTTAACAACTGTTGAGGACTGTTATATGCTTCACAGCTACTGGCACTTCCTTCATCCACTTCATATGGGACTGCACAACTGTGGGTTGACAGCACTTAATACAACAGTACTATTTATTGAATGCAAGGGTACAACAACATTTCTAAGTAACTGACACAGACACACTCCCAGTATTATACCTTTATTATTCACATTAAACACTCTTTTCTACATGCTCGCTCCTTTATTTGATATGACAGTGCATACATAAGACCTATTCAGGACATGTTATACCTTTATTGATAGGTTACAACACTCTTTTTCAGGCTCGCTCACTTATTTTATATGACAGTACATGCAGAGATAGTATTCCAGACTTATTTTACCTTTATTAATGGGTTACTACACTCTAATCCTGGCTCTCTGACTTATGATATGTAACAGTACATGCAGAGGATTTATTCAGGGAATGAATGTTTTATGCTTCACAGCTACTGGCACTTCCTTCATCCACTTCATATGGGACTGCACAACTGTGGGTTGACAGCACCTAATACAACAGTACTATTTATTGAATGCAAGGGTACAACAACATTTCTAAGTAAGTGACACAGACACACTCCAAGTATTATACCTTTATTAATTACATTGAACACTCTTTTCTACAGGCTCTCTCCTTTATTTGATATTACAGTGCATACGGAAGACCTATTCAGGACATATTATACCTTTATTAATAGAAAAAAAAAATCTTTTACTTATATGCTTGAAAGTATAGTCTTTCATATATTGATCTGTCATATTAATTACTATTATTATTATTATTATTATTATTATTATTTATTTCTTGGAGCTTTTCTCCCCGGGCCTCTACTGAAAATGGACATGTATCCAGCTAGACTAGTCCAGTCAACAAATGTAAAATAAAATAAAATAAATAAATAAAGGTTACAACACTCTTTGTCAGGCTTGCTCACTTATATTATATGACAGTACATGCAGAGATAGTATTCCAGACTTATTTTACCTTTATTGATGGTTAGTACACTCTCTTTCTGGCTCTCTGACTTATGTTATATAACAGTACATGCAGAGAATTTATTCAGGGCATTTTATTGCTGTATTATTGGGCTACAACACCTTTGTCATGCTCTCTCACATATATTATATAACAATACATGCAGAATAATTACTAACCTGCCTGGTGGCGCAGCCTTAGTAGCCTATCTGCATAGGCTTGCTGATTCATAGCACGGACACCTGCAGCTGTGAAGTAAATGAAGGGATATTGAGACATAGCTATCCATTATTTAGACTATATTAGCATGTCTTACATACTGCATTCCATGGCTACCTACTTAGTAGTGGGGCATCTTGCATATGATGGGCCTCCTGGATCCATTGGTTCAGAAGGTCCTGCTTCCGTCTCTTCAGGTCTGCATGGTGGTGACGGACCTGCTCACCAGTCTGAGGGACGCCTGTGGCACTGGTGAGTTCATGAGCCAACCGGTTCCAAGCCTCTGCCTTGTACTCCGTCCCTTGAAACTGGCCCTGCAGGAGTCGAGACTCATGATGATGGACTAGGAGCCAAACCATGTATTTTGACTCCTCGATGCCCCAGCGTTGCGCTCTAAAGTGAGTACCCTCTCTAGCACCAGACATTCTAACTGCAGATGGGAGCTACAATCAGTTATGGTGAG
>NC_056739.1:830532191-830574691 GCF_019279795.1 Protopterus annectens
GTGTAACTGTATGCATGTTTCTTTATGTCTGTTCATGTTTATTACTTAAATGTCTTTTTAAAAATGTTTGCAATAATTTTTTTTCTCCCAAGACTTTTGCTGAAAACGTGTTTTTGACTAAGCCCAGTTGGATAAACCCAGTAAACAAAAACAAAACAAAATAAATAAGTCATCATCATCATCAGCCCCCTTTTTCCCAGTTTTTTTTTTCTACATGGGGTCGGGGTTTTGTGTTAACTGTCGCCAGTGCTCTCGATTCAGTGCCACACTCCTGCCTTCTTCAGCATTCATGCCTGACTGTTGCAAATCTTCTTTCACACAATCCATCCACCTCTTTGCTGGACATCCTCACTTCCTCTTACCTTCTTCCTGCCTGTCCCAAATCTTCCTCATCGGATTGCCTTCTGTTTTTCTACACATGTGCCCAAACCACCATAATCTGTTCTCCTTGATCTTTTCTACAATTGGAGCAACTTGGCTTCTGCTCTTATGTCCTTATTTCTTCGTCTGTCCCACAGTGTGCATCCTACCACCTTTCTCAGGCACTTCATTTCCATCACCTCTAGCTTCTTCATCTGTTCTGCCTTTACTGCCCAGGTTTCTATACCATACAGTAGTACTGGTCACACCACTGTCTTGTACACCTTTCTTTTCAGCTTCTTTGGCATTCTTCTGTCATAGACTACACTTGATACTCTATGCCAGTTGGCTGCAGCCCCTCTGATTCTAACTTTGACCTCTTCATTCAGACTACCCTTCTCCTCAACTACCCCTCCAAGATACTTGAAGCTGGCTCTAGGTGATTTGGTCATGTTGACTAATGTTGCCAAAAAATAAATAAGTACAAATACAAAATTACAGGTTAAAGATATGAGTTTTTTATACAGGAACATGCCTATTAAGATATGCATTCGCATCTCATTAGTCTAAAACCCAAAGAGGGAAATTCAATAAAGCTTACACGGATTAATTTTCCATGTAGGGCTAGTGGTATGGAGCTTATACAGAAGTAAGCAGCCATGTGATCCAGTAAATGGAGCTGAGGGCGTGTATGAGTGTGCAAAAACGTAAGTATCAGTGGAATGCAAATATCCTCATAAGCAGGTGAATTGCATGCAAATGAGGGCATTGGAGTGATCCAGCAAGCAGATAGGCATTAATGCAGACCCTGTGTTAGTGTCCAAAGTGTACATGGAAAAATTCCATGTACATGAGATAAAAAAGTGAACAGGGACTGTAAAAGCCCAGTTAGAAGGATAGAAACAGCATGGCAGACACAGATATGTGTAAAGCTATGCCCTGTGTCTCCAAAAAGTAAGGGAAAATAATGTAAAATATATATTTTTAATACTCATATTATATTTACGCAGCTCGCAGCAGTGCACAAACATGCCGTATTGCAAAAAGAAAATATTTCAAAGTGTAAAAAGAAAAAAAGAAAATGTGACAATAATGCATTATAGGGCCTTGCATGGAGTATGTACAATGGTAGATTTCTGTGATTGCTAAGGAGGCAGGGTCTGGAATAGTATGGTTTCCTGGTTCTGTGCATGGATCTGTATGCAAATGAGCTGGGGTTACTGAATAGCAAAAATGGGTATCTGTGCCTGTTGATCACATCTGTGTATCCCCAGAATCATGTTGGTGCCCACAGAAGAGATAGCTGACATCAAAAGGGGGTGTGCCTGAATATTGGACGTCAGCGGCACCTGTTTGCCCACCACTGAGCTGTGTCCAGTGACTGCTAAGCTTTGTTTACCTTTGAGGCACGTGTTTTGGCTAGTTTGAGTGCATTTGCGCAGCTCACAGCAGTACTGAGTTTGCTCATCTATGGGGTGTGTCCACTGAGTGCTGAGCATTGTTTATATCTGCACTGAGGTGCTTAGCAAGGGAAGGCTGTTTAAAAAAAAATTGCCTGGGAAAGCCAATCATATATAAATTACTGATGATCCCTGTACCACTTAAATTGGGTCATTAAAACACTGATAATGATGTACTAGGCAGGTGGAATGCATCATAGGTAGCAAATCGCACATGCTGTACCTACAGCAGAGCTCTAGAAACGTTACATACACCCTACAATCTGATTTCACTCCCATACTCTGCACCAGCAGAGTACAAACATGGTATTTTTAACTGAAGCAATGATAGGGCCTGCTGCAGCTATGCTACATCTATATATGCTAGATGCTGAGGTTAGTGCTGTTGCTGCTGGTGACAATAGGCCTAGACTGAGAAGGAGAAGAGTATTCAGGCCTAGGGTAACCTTCCAAGAGCTACATGAGCGGGAGATTGTGGAGTGCTACAGGGTGGATAGGGACATGCTACAAGAACTCACCGAGCTCTGCTGCCCTCAACTCAGACCCAGAGCTAACAGAGTGGAACCCATCCTTGGGGAAACAAAGGTATGTGTAGCCCTTAGAATACTAGCTACAGGTACATTCCAAAGACCAACTGGGGACATGATGGGAGTCTCACAGGCATCAGCATCCAGGGTACTCCACCAGTTCCTGGATGCCATGCTAACACATGCCAGTGAGCACATTTATTTACCCCGCACCCCTGAGGAGAGGGCTAGCACTATGCGACTCTTCTACCATGTAGTACACTACCCTGAGGTACTGGGTGCCATAGACTGCACTCATGTACACATCATAGCAAGACCCGGTGAGGAAGGTAGAGTCTACATCAACTGCAAGTGGCATCACTCCTTCAACTGCCAGGTGTTGTCCAATGCCCAGGCATTATCATGAATGTGTGCACTGACAGCCCTGGCAGTTATTACGACTCCCATATCTGGCACGTATCAGAGCTATACCAGATGTTTGTCAGGGGGAACATCCCATCCGGCCATCTATTGGGGGATGCTGGCTATGCACTGGAACAGTGGATGATGGCACCCATCAGAAAAGCACACAGACCCACTAAAGAATGCCATAATGAGGCACATACACAAACTAGGAAAATCATAGAGCATGTGTTTGGGCTGCTGAAGTCACAGTTCCGGTGCCTAGATATATCTGGTGGAGCCCTACAGTATTCTCCAGCCACATGTACACTGATGTTCACAGTATGTGCCATACTACACAGTATGATCCTGTGGAAACAGCTGCGGCAGGATCATCAGAGGGAAGGGATACACAGCCCCTACCAGTGCCGGGGTCACCACGACCCCCTGAGGCTGTCCCTGTAGGCAGATGTAGGCGTGCCCAGTATGCTTTGGCCTTGATCAAGAGAAAACACATAGCACACGTACTGACAACCTAGAGTCCTAGAGACTGACACCTTACTCTGACTCACATGCATAGTAAAAAGGATGCCAGTCAGAACACACAACCTGTACCTAACCAAGTATTGGCTGTGTACTGCGTACATCAGACAGAGTCAGCCCTGAAACAGATGTCTCAACCGCTACATTGCAAGGTAAGTCACTATCCTATACAACAAATGTAATGGTACTGCACTATTGTAGCATATGTATGGACCTACTGCATGTATGCAAGGGAATAGAGTGGGCTACTGGACTACTTATAGAGAACTAACAGCTACTTGGGACAACAGGTACTCAGTCCAATACTGGGTGCACCATAATATGCATTAGACCACATGGCTGGAAACCCCACTGCCTTATGCAAGGGAAATGCCAAACAGTGGGGTCATAGGACAGATGCACGATTGTCAATGCCAGAGTCCCCTACCCCCAACACATCAGTGTTCCCATACAGCTGCAGTAACATTATATTTACAAGGATATATCAGCAGACCACACAATTGCAGGGCTGTCACAAAGGACCTGGCCACATGTTGTATTTTCACAAAATGCATGGGTCACAGCAGGGGGTCACAGTGTATGTCTGTATGCTGTTGATAATGTGAGGACTTAAACCTCACTTTTTGGAGACTAGTGTGGCTCACTGGGCTAAGAACATTAACATGGCTGATGGTGCTGATGGTCCAAAACTAGCTGTACCTACAACTTTTGCATGTGAGTTACTCGTATGGTAGGAGTCCCACAGAGTGTCATAACACTGTAATCTGTTACTGCAAGGTAGAAGAACACAGCCAGAGTAAATAGAGGGACAGAGGTCTAAACCTACAGATATTATATATGGTCTGAATAACCTAGAGGGTGGCCGGTATAACAGCAGCTTGCAACAGAATAGTTGCAGTATGTATAGGCCATTACATAACTGTGTCCGTAGTGGCAACAATTCAGGGGACTGCATTTCATAGTATATTACTGGATAAACACAACTGTAAGAGGAATAGAGCAGACATATGGGGTGGAATGCTGGACATTCTGCAAAATCATGTACAGTGAGAGGTATGCAGACTGTCACCCTGTGTGTGGTGTTACATCATGTACCCCAGTCACATCATACCTCTCAACCTCTTAGAGCAGGGAATCTGGACAAAGCCATAAACAATAGTGGGACAAAGGCCCAAATATACAGAGAAAGATTAACTATTGGCCAGACAAACATGGAAAGGTAATAGAATAACAGGTCTTGCATTAGCACGAATCTCCTCCTGTGCATGGAGTCAGTAACACAAATGTCTCTCATCATATCATAACATCAGTCTATACTGTTTTGCCCCTAATGTGCCATAAAATCACAATGCTATGTAAAACCAAAAATATGATTACAAAACTCTACACATTCCAGTGCAATCTGTACAGTTGATAGGGATGGGTCACATATTATGTTCAGCAAACAGCTGGAGAATACCTTGGACAAAATATCAGGGAGGTGCTGGACTGCAGAAACAGGTCTAGCAGCGAATTGGCTGCAGCAGACAAAATCCAGGATGGGAGTACAGGTAGGTCTGGCCTGGAGTCACCTTGTAAGTACTGACAGTCACACTGGGCATGCGCCTACACTTAACTAACTTGAGCCCATGTCTGTTGCCTCATCTGCCCAAAGACCTGTAATGTGGACATATGTCTGTATAGACAGACAGCTATGTATGCATATCTGTCTTTCCCTATCCCCTTCACACTTGACTACTGTTAAATAAAAACAATGATAACAACACAGGAGGCTCAGATGCAAAAGTTTACTAGTGTACACCAGGAGGCAAAAAACCATACAAGTACAGAGTTTTGTCTGACATGATGCAGGAAATACACAATTTTATATAGGTTTAACACTCAAGCTGTGCCCACCTTACTGACGTGGTTAGTCACAGAGCACCTACATCATTATGGTCTACAATATTCTATTCATAAGAAAAAGCTGATGTTATACATTTTAAAAGTTTTCCCATGGGAATAATACAGCCTTGCAAAGCACCTGTTTAGTTATAATGTCTTTCTGTAAATGTTACTCCTTCAAGGTTTCAGGCCTGTTCGAATACAATAGTTGGTTCAGTCTTGTAATATACTTCTTTGTTCTTCTTGCAACATTACTTTAGCAGCTGTGTCTTATCTTGGTAACATTCACAAGGCTAATTATCCCAGAGGCAGGAAGAAGATTTTCAATGCTTTATACATTTAATTTCCTGACCCAGCAGATAATCATTAGTGAAAAACATAAGCTTGCTGAGCTGGCTACTGCCAGGGTCAGAGTTCAAACACACTGCAGCTCCAAAGCTTCAAGCAATTACATGTAAAATCATTCTTATTGCCATATTGTAAATAGAATAAAATGCATTATATACTATTTGCTTTTAAACTAGCACTTTATACATGTTCAAATACATATTTTTCTAACATTTTCCTCCCTTTTAATACTTTTTATTCTATTCAGAAAATATAAACAATGTTTTATCATCCCCTAGCCTTCTCCCTTAAGGACTTTCAACTAGGCAAGTCATTTAGTTTATATTTCGGAAAGAGTTTCGTCTGGAATTAATAGTTCCAATTCAATATCTTGGTACAAAGTTTCAGTTACAGATATATCAACAAAATCTTTGACTAATCTTTTCATGCAGGGGATCCCACAACAGACACATGCTCCCAATAGGAGCAGACCAACACAAATAGCAATCAAAATATTCATTAGGATAGAACCCCACCCACCAAACAGACTCTGGAAAAAGTTCATCAGTGGGTTTGGGCCTGGTTCAGTCATGGCCGATACCTGCTGTATTACCTCTAGGTGGTCATTAATCTCATGTCGATTGTCTGGTATGAACGCACAGCATTCTTCTTTGATAAGCGCGCACGTACCACCTCAAGCCGCTAGGGTGAAGTCAAGAGCCATTCGATTTTGTAGCACAACAGTTCTCACTGCATTCAATTCATCAGTCACTAGTTCAAGAGCAGAAAAAGTTGCGTTACTCATTACTTCGAGAAGTTTTGACAGCTTCCTCAACTCCCAGATCGATTTGACTGCTCCATATGCTGGAAGTATTCCAGCCCAGGATATAACACTGTCACTCAAGTCCATATGAGTCAATTTCTCTTTGTCTTTTACGGAATGATGGTCCTTCCAACCAGCTTCGATTTTTCCCACTGGATTTACAGGTTTTCCGATTGGATCTTCAGGGTTTCGGGCTACATCTCTTACATTTCGTATCTTACCTAGAGGTAATTCTGCAGTATGCCTTATGGCGGAACCAGATAACCCAAAAAACAACTGCCGGACCAATTCTCAGGTAGCCATTTGTATGCCTTTTTCCCCACAAACAAAATAACAGTTTTTTACTTTAGTACTGATGCGGGTTAATTCTGAATGAAACATTTTCTTATCTATAACAGATAATTGTTTATGTAAAACAGGATTTCTCTGCACATCTTTTAATGTTGTTTTCATTGAGCTCAAATATGAATCATAATTTGTGTTACAAACAGTGCCTTTATCTTTAGCTTTAATATAGCATTTATAAGATATAGTTATGTTACAGTTACTCCAACCCACTTGGAGTGTGTCATTCTTATAAAAACATACAATTCCCTTCTGTGTAATAGGCAAATACAATGCAATTTTGTCCTGTGATCTTACAGAACCTGTATCAAAAAGTAAATTTTCCCAAGTCTCATTTATCCCCAAGGGGACAGCGGACATCAATAGTCCTCCATATGCTGTTGGTATAGCAGTACAAACCCAGCAATTTGAAATGTTTATAGTCTCTACATATACACGCTTCATAGCTAGGTATGTGTTAAAGTTTGGATGCCAGTCTATAGACAGTTCATCACATCTCTCCACTTTCACTCGTGTGGTTATATGTAGGAAGAACCACAACAAAAGGAAGGTCATCACAATCATAGTCAATAAATGCATAGTCAGCAAGATGATTAAACAACATCTTTGGGGTTGATCTGTGTTTTTACTCGTTTTGCTCTTGGCCATCCTGCCTTTGCTGTGTGTCAGTTACAAAGTGTTTATCAAGCTGAAAATTCTTTACCGGTTTACAGTGTGTCAGATGGACCCAGGACGACCTCTCAGCAACTTTGACTGCAGTAGGCGTCGCCAACAGCACCTGGTACGGTCCTTCCCACTTTGGACTCGCCCAATTCTTCCTCTTCGTGACCTTCAACCACACCCAGAACCCCGGAGTCAGCACTGCTTCCAATGGTCTGGTCTGTCTTTTATCTGAAAAAGAGTTCAACTGCAAAACAGTTTTATTTGTTAACAGTTTCCTCATATAGCTAGCTAATGAGCTGTCAGCCTCTAGTTCTGCAGGCATGAGAGCTTTCCATTGTGGCACATAATATGCCCTTCCAAATATCACTTCAAAGGGGGTCAAACCCTTTACATTTGGAATTTTTCTCATGCTCAGCAGTGCCAAAGGCAAACAGCAAATCCAATTCTTCTGTGTCTCATTTACTAACTTCCTCAACTTGCTTTTTAAAATTCCATTGTACCTTTCCACCAGTCCTGCAGACTGTGGGTGGTAAGCACAATGATTCTTCAAGGAGATCCCAAAGAATCTCCCAAGTTGGTGAATCGTCTGATTAACAAAATGTGTCCCATTGTCACTATAGATTCTTTCCGGTATGCCAAATCTAGGAATTATTTCTTTTATTAGGGCCTTTGCCACTGTTGCTGCATCCAGATTTTTAGTTGGAAAAGCTTCTACCCATTTGGAAAACATGTCTATAATTACTAAACAGTATTTTTTCCCTTCACATTTGTTCAGTTCTATGAAATCCATACAGATAGTATGGAACAGATATGGTGGTATAGGAAATCTCCCTTGCTTGGGTTTGAATGCCCCTTGTGTATGATGTTTGTTACAGATATGACATGCTGCACAAAATTTTTGTGTAAAGTTTGTGAATCCATATGTTTGGAATATTCGATTTACTAACTGTACCATCCCACCTGTTGAGACATGGCATTGCCCATGGCTCAACAAAGCTGCATATCTAAATAAATTAGACGGCAATATTGTTTTTTTCTCTTTGGAGATATACAGTCCATTTTCGAGGATTGCACCTCGTTTCTCCCATTTTTGTTTCTCTGCTTTCGTAGTTAGTGTCTGCATTGTTTTTAACATTTCTAGATCTAAAATCTCAGAGGGTTGTAATTCCTCGGTTAAAAGTAAAGTTTCTGAGTCTGAGGCTGCTTGCTTTGCAGCTGCATCAGCTTTTGCATTTCCATTTGAAATTGCATCCTGTTGTTTTGTATGAGCTAAACATTTACAAATAGTTACTTTAGTAGGTAACTGAATGGAATCTAACAAGTTCAAAATAAGTTGCGCATGATTAATC
Source organism: Protopterus annectens (assembly GCF_019279795.1). Classification (NCBI taxonomy): domain Eukaryota; kingdom Metazoa; phylum Chordata; order Ceratodontiformes; family Protopteridae; genus Protopterus; species Protopterus annectens. Next base: position 830,540,854 of record NC_056739.1, read on the forward strand.
GGTTTACCATTAGATGTTATCATTCCTCTATTTTTCCATTGTTGTGCAAAAACATGCACTGTAGAGAAAGCATACTGACTGTCAGTATATATGTTCACACATTTATCTTTCGCTAGAGTGCAAGCCCGTGTTAAGGCTATCAGTTCTGCTGCTTGAGCAGACAGGTTATGCTGTAAGGGTTGGGCTTCTAAAATCTCTGTATCTGTGACCACTGCATATCCTACTAGATTTTTCCCTGTAGGACCCTTTCTGCATGAGCCATCCACATAAAATGTCACCTCGGCATCATCCAAGGGCATATCAGTGAGGTCTTGTCTGGGCAAAGCTATTTGCTCAATTTCCTGCAGGCAACTGTGCGGTGTGCCATCCACAGGAGTTGGAAGTAACGTTGATGGATTTAATGTTGTACAATGTTCAATTACCATATGAGGTTGACTCAGCAGTATGGTCATACATAAAAGATGTCTAGCAGGAGATAGATATGCTATTTTTTCTTGCAGTAAAATTATCACGACTGCATGAGGCACTCTCAATGTGAGAGGGTGGAATAATACCACTGAGGCCGAAGCCTGTACTGCCATTGCAGCTGTGACTACTGCTTGCACACAGTGAGGCAACGATCGTGCCACTGGGTCTAACTGTGATGAATAGTAAGCTATGGGGCGTTGCTTATCCCCATGCTGTTGCGTCAAAACTGACGTCATGTATCCCTGTTTACAATCTACGGTCTGAAAAAATCTTTTGTGGTAATTTGGAAGTCCTAAAACTAATGATGAAGCTATCAATTGTTTTAGTCTGCAGAAAGCTGTTTCTGCTTCAGGTGTCCATTGTAATACATCTTGTGCTGCCATTGGTGTTTTATATATTAAATCAGCCAGTGGAGCAGATTCTAAAGCATAGTTTGATATCCAACTTCGACAAAAATTAGTGTTCCCAAGAAGGACATCATTTCCTTCTTGGTTGCTGGTTTAGGTGCCTGTAAAATCGCTGTTTTTCTGTCTTCTAATATTCTACCTTCATTGGATATTACATATCCTAGGTATCTAACTTGTTTTTCCAAAGTTGTAACTTACTTTTGTTTACTTTGTGTCCTTGTGCTGCTAAAAATTTCAATAATGCTATCGTATCCTCCTGCATTGATGCTGGGTAGGGCTGCTAGCAAGATGTCAGCTACATAAAGTAGAATCTGACTACCTCCTGGTGGGGTAAACCCTGTCAGGCTGCTTGCCATTTCTTGTGCAAATATCGTTGGACTTTCACAATATCAGTATAGGTATATCTTTTACCCTGAAATGTAAATGCAAACCAATACTGGCTATCAGGATGTATAGGTATTGAAAAGAAAGCATTGCTTATATCTACCACAGTAAAATATTTTTGTTGTGGTTTCAAATCATTCAACAAGGTGTGTGGGTCTGGCACCGTAGGTGCTCTGGGTATTATTGCATTGTTTACAGCTTGTAAATCCTGTACCATCCGCCATTCCTCGTTTGCTTTTTTAACAGGAAATAGAGGGGTGTTACATGGTGAATCAAGAGATTCTACCAGTACTCCTTCCTTGAGTAATGCTGCTATTATAGGCTTGATTCTTTGCTCTGCATCTTTCCTCAAGGGTTATTGTCTTTTCTGTGGTCTAAATGCTGATTTTGGTGTAATAGTTACTGGTCCTGCTGTTTGAATAAGTCCTACATCTGATTTACCTGTTGACCAAAGAATGTTTGGTATGTCACACAAGGCTTTTTCTTCTTCTTCTAATAAGAATGCTAATCAGCTGTCTTCACTAGTTTGTAAGTGTACAGCTGGATGTGTCTGTGTTAGCCAATTCAATTTCTGTTTTTGTATTCCCTGCTCTGATAATTCTAACTCAGTTTGTTTTTCCCATCTTGTTACTTTTTCTCCTAAGTCTGCCCATTTCACATCCTTATTCTTTGTCAAGCTGACATGTGGTAGTCTATTAGATTTGTACAGTGTCATGAATTCTTGAGGTAATGAACAGCTTACCACACTGTTTCCCTCAGTATCCCAATACAAGGTTCGTAATACTAATCTGTTAGCAGGATTTTTGAACAACTCTTGCTCATATTCTTTATCAGGTCCTGGCATGCTACAGTAGTATAGAGTACAGTGTAACAAATGCTGTTGGTCAGTGTCAAGGGAGGGGGCCTTACTGATGGCTACATTCATCAGTTCCTTGGTTACTGCCCCTGGACCAGTCGTAACTAGGTCCTGGCTGTACCAGTAAAAGGTTTCACCCTCCGGTCGCACCACAAAAGTATCCATTTGTCTTTGTGCCTCCATACCCTGCATAGTGGGAACCACCACTATGCCAAATATCTGCATAGGATCTCTTCTCAGTAAGTTTACTGGACATTTTGCAGAAACTACAATTTTACTTTTCTGAGTCATACCTGAAACAGGGTCAGTTATTGCTATATCATGGGAGAGTGGCTCCCTATATAGCTGTCCATTTGCTGCTTTCACTAATATATAATCAGGTGATTGAATATTTTGGTAACTTTGAGGGTGTATCAAAGTTCGTGGCCTCCTGAGTCACACAGGAATTTTACTTCCCTTCCCTCCACCAGAAGTGTAACTTCCGGTTTTGTGTCTGCCAGATAGAGCTCCAAGCTCAGTAATGCCAAATCTAAAATTTCACTTTCTTCATCCTCTACATCTGCTTGCACTTCCTCTGTTCCTTCCACTACATTTACATTTGCCCTTTGTTTGTTTGCCTTTCCTGATGATTTCTGACTTTCATCACTATCATATAGTCAGTCCTCATCACCTTTATTTTCTGTAGTCACCTTTTTATTTAGCCTGCAATCCCTAGCTAAATGTCCTTTCTTCCTGCACTTAAAGCACTCACCTTTCTTTTTTCTCTCTTCAAAATCTTCTGACCTTTTGTCAGATTGTCTATTTCCCTGGGCATTTTTCTTACCCTTTTTACCTGACTGTACTACAAAGACCTCAGCTCCGTCTTCAGCTGTGAAGACCTGTGTCTTCTTTTTCTTTTTACTATTAAAGTGTCTTTCAGCATGTCTAGCATATTCAAGTAAGGCTTGTAGCCTACTTGTTCGATGAGCTATCATATGCTTTGTAATAAAGCTACTGATAGGTGCAGTGCAACCTTTTAAAAACGCATTTTTCAGTTGCTGTTCATACGAGGTATCATGTGTCTGATTTTCAGGAATAGCCATACCACTATGGTTATTGAAACATTCCAATAATCTACCATAGTACCCATCTACAGTTTCATTCTCTTGTTGTATGCATTAGTTAATGCAAGTCCAATTTTCTCTAGGTTTCCATTTTTCAGAAATTCGGTCTGTAAGACCTTTCACTCTGTTGTCTAATTCTGCGTCACTATGTGGGAGTGGTTTAAGCTCTGCATTACGAGGATTCCAGGTGCCACAAATCATGTGCCAGTCTGGACCCACAATCTGTCTAACTACCTTTTCTACTTCTTCCCCATTCAAGTGGTAACTTAGTCTCATACCTTGTAAATCTTGTAAAAACTTTGTGTAATTAACTTTTGGATGAGGGATTCCCTCTGTAGCTTTCCGAATATCTTCCGGTGTCCATGGTCTATATACCAGAAGAGTTGGGTCCTGCCCTTCCTGTCCTGCCTGAGGATTTGGTACCTCGATTAGTGGACAGATTTCTTCCTCACTCTCGTCTAGTGTGTTTCTCCCTACTTGATATAAATCTGTGTCCCCAAGTGTTTTACGTGTCCGGGACCTAGTTTCAATAGGATCTCTAACAAATGGTTTTAGTGCTCTTGTGACTTCAGGATAACGTGGAGGTGGACCAGCTTGTCCTCCTGCTTCATATCCTGAAAAAGTCATTGGAGGGGGCGGAGGGGGAGGGGCCGTCGCTATTACTGTATTATTATCCTCTTTGTCTAAAAATAACGTTTTAGCATTTTTAGTTTTTTGTTCCCTTCGGTTTACTTCCTCAATCCACCTGTGTGCCTGAGGAATGCCTAATCGCTGTTGTTTTTTTGCCTGACCTTCTGCGTCAGATTTAAGCTGTTTTAAAAGTTTAACTAATGAAATCTTATTTAATTTACCGTCAAATCCGTCTTTATTAACCCATTTTGTATAATACCTTACATTATCAGCCCGTTGTAATTGCATATATTTTGCGTCGTCAGTTAGGGGCGGATCTCGCGAGTTTTTAGTGCACTGATTTCCCATTCTAAAAGAAAATGTTACGTAACCCTTTTCACCACGTGGTATTTCAGTTCCTTACAGTTTATCTAGAATAACTGCCTACCTTATTCTGTTTCCCTGATCTCTGACAAAATATACAGTAATTTCCTTTTTTCCTTGATCTGTATAACAAATCTCTGACAATGACATTTACTGTAACCTAGTCCCTGATCTAAAACAGAAAAAAGGCAAATATCTTCCTACCTGAGCCTCCTGGGTCGACCAGTTCGAGACCGCTCTTCGCAGATCAGAAAGTGGCCAGCCTCTCAAAACGACAATTCAGTCGGAGGTCTTTGTATTTCAAGAAGAACCGTTTCGGTAGCTTCTCCTGCGCAGTATTTGACCACCGGTACACTCTGATCTGTAGCTGTCTGAGGGCTTCCGTTTACCGAAGGACCAAACTGTTAAATAAAAACAATGATAACAACACAGGAGGCTCAGATGCAAAAGTTTACTAGTGTACACCAGGAGGCAAAAAAGTATACAAGTACAGAGTTTTGTCTGACATGATGCAGGAAATACACAATTTTATATAGGTTTTAACACTCAAGCTGTGCCCACCTTACTGACGTGGTTAGTCACAGGGCACCTACATCATTATGGTCTCCAACATTCTATTCATAAGAAAAAGCTGATGTTATACATTTTAAAAGTTTTCCCATGGGAATAATACAGCCTTGCAAAGCACCTGTTTAGTTATAATGTCTTTCTGTAAATGTTACTCCTTCAAGGTTTCAGGCCTGTTCGAATACAATAGTTGGTTCAGTCTTGTAATATACTTCTTTGTTCTTCTTGCAACATTACTTTAGCAGCTGTGTCTTATCTTGGTAACATTCACAAGGCTAATTATCCCAGAGGCAGGAAGAAGATTTTCAATGCTTTATACATTTAATTTCCTGACCCAGCAGATAATCATTAGTGAAAAACATAAGCTTGCTGAGCTGGCTACTGCCAGGGTCAGAGTTCAAACACACTGCAGCTCCAAAGCTTCAAGCAATTACATGTAAAATTCTTATTGCCATATTGTAAATAGAATAAAATGCATTATATACTATTTGCTTTTAAACTAGCACTTTATACATGTTCAAATACATATTTTTCTAACAACTACTGTCTCTATCAGTATGTTGCACATACACACACACACACACACACACACACACACATATATATATATATATATATATATATATATATATATATATATATATATATATATATATATATATATATATATATTTATGGGTCCCCTGCAGAATTTCAAAGCTTAAAACTTCGAAATTCATATGATTGAAGTTTTAAAACTTTGAAATCCTGAATGGAGATAGGCATACAGCACAGAATGGGAGCTTTCCCTTTTCCTCACTGTAGTCCGATCTTGGAGTTGGTATATTTAAGTACCGGGGGTGTGGGGGTGCAGGGGGGCTTGCCCCACCTGCAAAAACATGTTTTGTGATGTGTTGACTGCTTTTTGGGGGGGTCTTAATTTTGAGATTCCAAGATCTCGAGGTTCTGAATTCGATATTCTGAACCTTGGGATTTTGGTCTATCGAAATTAAGAAGTGAATCCACACACACACAGATATATATATATATATATATATATATATATATATATATATATATATATATATATATAAAATAAGATATATCTATAGCTATATAAAGTACGATACATAGACTCCACACATACATCTACAGAATGCATTTACATCACTGACACACACTTCTACATTTAAGGAGACGACCCTGTTATACAGACTGAGATAGATATGGGCGGGGATGTACAAATGTTCCCACATACCTCTGACTGCTGGGGTTATCTGCACATACACATCACAACAGCCATCCAATGGCACCTTACCAAGGCTGCAACAGTACAAAATCCACTCACCCACATACCCCTGAGCCTGCAGGTTGTCACCCTGCAGACAGACATAGGTATGCAGATGGTGTAATGTACAATGGTTGCAATGCACTCCTTGGACAGGCCATATTGTCCCTGCCCACATGTCTGTCTATCAAACTGCAAACACCACATATGGCCAAACTGGTAGGAGTACACACATATCAGGGATATGACCAGATATCCCATCCCTAGGACACTAGATACAATAACAGTACCAAGTATTATCGCTCTGCAGGCCACACATGCTGCCTAACACAAGGCCACTTAGCATACTCCACAAGTACTGTTCCTGTATCAACATATACAACAGACATAACTTGTGGTGAGTGTGATAGGTACTGTGAGCAGTACTGTGTAATACCAGTTAGGTAGGAGTTCTAATCTCACATCCTGCAAATCTGTGTGTGTGTGTGTGTGTGTGTGTGTGTGTGTGTGTGTGTGTGTGTGTGTGTGTGTGTGTGTGTGTGTGTGTGTGTGTGTATACATATATCCCTCACAGCACTATGGGTGCTCTCATATGCACAGTCTCTGTGCAATGGTATGCATTTGTGGCCCTGTGACTGGCTGCTGGCCTCTAAATTCCCTACTCTACAAGGTCTGCTGATATCACCCCCTTAAAAGCACTGGCTGACAGTGTAGTAGCAGATAAACAGTGTGGTACATGTGATAAGTGCTGCAAGCTATAGTGTGTTAGACTAGATAGGTAAAAGTTCTAATCTCACAGCATCCAACTGTGTGTGTGTGTGTGTGTGTGTGTGTGTGTGTGTGTGTGTGTGTGTGTGTGTGTGTGTGTGTGTGTGTGTGTGTGTGTGAATTTATCCCCTTGCCGCACTTCAGACAAGCCCATATGGGCTATCCCTGTGCAATGGTTATGCATTTTACATCCACTGACTAGCTGCTGGCCTCAACAGTGGCCTCTGTTACAAGGCCGTCTGGTGTCATCCACCTTAAGTGTAGTGGCTGACAGTGTAGTAGCAGATAAACAGCATGGTGCATGCAATATGTATTGTGAGCTGTAGTGTGTAATACTAGATAGGTTTGTTTGTTTGTGACTTTCGGCTTTTCCCGGGTAGGGGTCGCCACAGCGGAACTCTGGTCCGCTAATGATTGGCAGTTGATTTTTACGTACCAGCTTGCCAGGCCTGATGCACAACCTTCAATGAAGGTACGCCCATTCACGCATGTCTCCACACAGAAGACTATCTAGCTGAGAATCAAACCGGACAGCATCTTACTGTGAGGCGACAATGCTACTGCAGCACCACCACCGCGGTATAGATAGGTAGGGGGTTTAATTTCACAACATCCAACTCTGTGTGTGTGTAAATATGTCCCCTGACAGCACTAGAAACATGCCCATGTGGCCTACCCCTGTACATTGGTTATGCATTTTATGACCTTGTGGCTAGATGCTGGCCCTAACGTGCCCTCCTCTAAATAAGCATAATTGATATACAGCACCATGTACATTTGTACGTGCAGACTATCCAGGTGACATGTATCAAGGGTAGTAGATTGTGTCACAGGGTATGAAAGAATGTTGATGCTAACTGTCCCCATTGTCCCTGACACAATGTTTTACACATATGCACCTAGAGAGCCATGCACATATACTGACATACCTTGTTGACATCTTATCTCTACTGTGCTGCCTTGCCATCCTGTGTCGTAGTACTTCTGCCATGTGTCTATAGTTGCACCACTCGGACTCCTGGGACAAAAACATACACAGCTCTATCACACATCTGTCATTCTATAACACTACCGCCAGTGTACCATCAGGCAATAAAGATACACAACATTTGATGTGTAGTCCTGACACATGCCAGCATACAGTACCTGTCATGGCCCACAACTACTGCCATGGCATAATACTACTGCGCTACACAAACACATGTAATGTTATCTGGTCACCCTGTGCATCAGACACATAAATGCAGGTCCCCACATTGATGGCATGGATAGCAGGGATGTGGCATAGGTGTCATCACATGCACAGGACGTGGTGGTGCTGAAGGCCTAGGCTGTGCCAAACCATTTACAGCATGTGTGTGAGTCAGGAAGGGGTGCTGTTGACATGGGTCTTGGAGTGATGCTGTGTGTGTCTGTAGGTGATCACCATGTGACAGTGGTTTTAGAGTGTGTACATGTACACAGTCAAGCTCAGTGCTAGCCCTACACATGCGTATGGTAGACAACTAAGGACCGTACATGGCAGTATGGACAGTTCACCATCTCTGTTCACAAACACGGGAACTGGCTCCTCCATGAGTAGCATGGACAGCACCATGCCCAAGGTCAGATGCGGTGCTAGTACTTGATGGTGACTGTTGTCTGCTGGGTCTGTGTCCCCTATGGGACCAACAGCACACCTCCCTCTGTAGCACTGGAGGTGCTTCCACTACAGGAAAGTGAGTGTGCCTGGCCAAGTGGACTACCAGCAGATGGTGTTGCTGGCCTACGTCCATGTGTCAGACGCCCAACCTCAACCACATGTTCCAGCACAGACAATGTGTGTTTAAAGACTGACAGTGTCTGAGTCCACCGTCTGTCCACTGCATTAGTGAAACATTCCATTGCATCACCAATGTGGTGGAGGCAGTCATGGATGTCAGACTGTGTTGTATCCATAACCCTAAGCATCCATCTGGTGTTGCTTTCAGCTCATACCTGTGCCTCCATGACAACCCAAAACATGTGGTGATTGACCCACATTGTGACACCTGCAACAGGAAGTGGATGCAGCAGTCCTCCTTCAAGCAATTTGCCTGTGTGGGACCTTGACAGTTCTCTGGCTATGGCCAGTGTCTACACTCACTGATGCCATAGTTCTCACACTGTCCTGTACTATGTCACTACCCTTTGACTGTCCAATATCTGATGCCTCTGGTGACTGGGTATGTGTGGGCATATTGACTATGTGCAGGGACAATGGGAGCAGAAGAGGGATGTCAACCTCTAGGACAGACTCAGCCACTGACAACCCCACCTGTGCCTCACTATGGCCACCACCATCATCAGAGTCCAATGAGACACTGACATCAGATTGTGAGGGGGACAGACTCCAACCTCCCTGTTTACCTGTGAGAAACAAGACAAAAGCAGTACATTACCACCTGCACTATTATGTATGGTAATCCACACAGACTCATACAGATGAGGATCCACAACTGCATCACATGTCCCACATCTTCTTATCTCTTATCCCATACACAACACACACACCCACAACAACATACACAGACAACCCAGGCCCTGTATAACATGCACGTCAGCTACATCTGGTAATGTTGCCAGTTCAAAACACCTGTGAGGTATGCAATATGATAGTGTATAAGACAGAAATACACATTAATCCCAGTACACCTATCTTGACAATGCTCCATCAGTTGCAGTACCACTGCCTCAGGTATGTACCTTCTCCCTATTGTGTCTGAATGGGCATCTTGGAGTAATTGCCTCATGTACAGCAGGCTGGATAGTTGCTCATAACTATAAGTGCAAACACGTTAATGTTTGTACAAATACACACCTGTCATTCCATAGGCTATGTACTGTAGTTAACTGCTCTGAAATGGAACATACAATTATTCTACTCTAGCTAAGCAGAACACTTGTGCAAAAGGCAAAATGGCAGCCCTTAGCATTCATAGGGTATATCTGATCAGGCAAAACAACAATATGACACTTAACAGGTACAGGACCATGAACTCCAGCCACACCTGCTGTTCCTGTGAAAAGGTGAGATAGATGTATTGTCAGCAACATCAAATGTTGCAGTGTTACAAGGTAATATGTGCATATATCCACATATACAGTAGCTAATGTGATACTGACTATATTGCTGCCATTCTGAGTATGTGTGCACAAATGTGGTGAAAAGCCAACCCCCCTCCAATGCAGATAGACCTGACACCCATGTACTGATCTGTAGACCCTGCCACAATAACTGCAAATATATTATACTGGTGAAAATAGTCGGCTTACCTGGACGTTCCTCTGATGTGGATGCTGTGGCACCCACTTCCAGGATGTATGGCGTTATGGTTGGCTGGGAGCTGTGGGTTGATCCTAGGTTCACCAGAAATTCCTCTGTGGCTGAGAGTGGTTGTTGTGCTGGAAGCCCTCCACCAGTGGCAGCACAATCCCTGGAAACAGCAGCCGCCCTTTGATGTGCAGCATTGACCACGTCTGTAGCCCGGTGTCGAGCCTGCTCGTAGGTTCTGTCCTATTGGCCAATATCATTAACAGCCCTCACAAGGTCGGCCACAATGCTGCCCACTGTTCTTGATTGTGGTGACCCCTTGACAGCAGGATGTGATGGATGAATCTGAGGGCATTAACTATAGCGCCATTTTTGGCAGATGAAAATGGAGGACATCTCTGTCTATACATCATACCTGCAAGACAACAACAGAGGAACACATTACAGAACCACATAAATGGATGTCCATGATGTACAGATCCTACACAACCAAAATGGGTTGCACTACCCACCACTCCCTCACACATCATACCCCGCCCCGCAGTCTATCAACATACTGCATGTGTGGCTATGACCAAGATAGTAGCAATACCAGTGATGTCCCTGTGTGCTTGACAAAATCTGCTATATGTCTCTACACCCATCACTGCAGTCTACTGTGGTGGTTCCCCTACAGGCAAAGTCCCACTACTATGTCATACAGCCACTGTCAGACAAATAGCTGTGTGCTATTACAACTATATGGGGACAATCCAGCACCAGTGTGCCACAATGACAGACAGCAATGCAAACCTGCTGTGGTATATCTTCCCTGTAGGCATCGTACCTCTCCACTACCCAGATGTTTCTGGAATGTAAACGTGTGCCTCATAGATGTGGCCCTTTGGGCACACACATGTGGATGTCTGACAAATGGTTGGCCAGTCACTGATGGCTGTTGTCAGACTATAGAGAATCTGACTGTCACATGCCAAACCCCAACAATTTTCTATGGCTGATGAAGGAATATATGATGATACATAAGAATAAAAATAAGACCAGATTAAACAGAAATTAAATATGGAAGAGTTAATTAAGACAGTATATATAGCAAACAAGAAACAATGCAACACCATCAAAAGACAAAATGTTCCTAACCTTATAGAACATATAATATTACTTTTATAAAACAAACAAAAAATAAAAATGCATAATAATGACAAAATATGGAATTATTATAGATCAGTTAATGGACAAAGCAGACATCACTTTCATTACATTTGGAGACTTTTACATGGCAACATACACAGATCTTATGTAACCCCTCATAATGCCATTTGATAAAACCATATTGGGATAAAATAAATTATTTTGCAAATGGTATTAAATCTATTATTTTGTTTAATGCACTGTAATCTTATGGACTCTCTGACTGCAGCAGATTATAAATCAGAAACAATTGTATAGAAAGTCAATTATATGTCAACAATAGACACCTTAAAAAAGAAAACACTTATGCTACAGTAGTATCTGTTAGTCTATTCATACTCTTACTTTGTATGGCCAATATGTATACTCTGTCACTGAGTTTGGGCCTGTGTCCCCCCACTAATTATGGCTATGACCTGAGTTGCTGCTCTAAGAGGTTGACAGGTATGTTAGTCATAGCTCTCATACAATGAGGTACAAATGTCAACAAAACACTGACCTAGCCAGAGTACATCAGGGACAGTCAGGGATATCTTTACAATGTCAAAACTATTTCTGTCTGATGTTGACAGACTGAGAGGAGGTAAATTACAGTACATCATTTGATATTATAGCTGTGTACACCCTTACTTACTGTCAATATGTCTACCTCATAATCCACTAGCTTTCCTACAACAGCCAACCATTTGGAGGAGGGAGTAACAAGGTCAGAACTGTGATTTGATTCAAAGCAGGGACAGTTGTCTGTAGCTGTTGGACAGCAGAGTATCACCAACATGTCAATACCATAAATGTACTACAGGCCTACTGTTGTAATCACTATTCCCCATACCGCCATCCTCCCATCTGCATCCCAGTATATAGGGACATGTATTACATACCTGGTAGAGTGAAGTAATCCTTTTTAGACCAGAACCTCTGCAAACAGCTTGCAAAACTATTGTATGTCTGAGTAAAGCAGCATACAGACCTGTTCCCCCAAGCTGTTGATTGCCTTTTGTTGATAATGCTCATTAACAGGTGATTGCCTGTACACCAATCTGTGGCATGGACTTGCTAATTGTATCCAAAACAGCTGGGTTGCACTTTCATTAGCCAATGACAAGGTACCACAGTGCAATATTTAAGGGCTTCATGTAGGCATTGGCCCCTTTCTTAGTCTTTGAGATGGACATTAGTGAGGTGTGGAGACATCAGCATCACAGAGGGTAGGTACAAATTCTGTTCACTGTTGAGATTTCTGAGGTATTTCCACAGTTTTGCATGATATGTTTGGCCATTTTCACATGACATTGTGATTATCTGGTGGTTCAGTGGTAAACATTGTGGGTTGTGGTCAGTAAGGAGAGAGAGACATGTGAGTGTCAGACACTGTACCCATCAGAATATGTATGCTGCTGCAGTAGCTGCTATTCTATCAGCTCATTATCTTTGTAGGGGCAAACTGTGAAACATGTCCCTGGCACTGGAATTTTGCCCCCCAACCTTTATGTATAGTTTTGTCTGGATCCCTTGTTCTAGGGGGTTGTGAGGTATGGTAGGTCTGTAGCAGCTAGCTTAACATACAGCTGCATTTTTAAAACTACAACCACTCTGCTACAGGCCCCATGAGGAGCTCAGTGTCTCTCCAATCTAACACCACTCTAAGTATTCAGCTGCTGTACCACCTTTATCCTTTATCCAACCGGTGGATACATTGTTATAAGAAAAGCGCAATCCGGGTCTGAACTGTCTGCAAACACAAACAGCTAAAGTAAACTTTGAGTATGTGTCTACCTGTTTGAGATAATATTCATTATCCCCTGGAGAGCACTCTGCTTTGGCTTGTAAGCAGCCCCCCCCCCCAACACACACACATACACTCATCTTCCATTTTCTCTTTTATTCCCTTCTGTTAGCAAATAGTATCCATAACTGATCAATTGTTAATTTAAATTGAGACCACAGTAGCCTACTGATACAAAGTTATCCTGTGTTTCCACCTGAGAAATGGTTAAGAAATGACTTACAGTTTCAGAACAGTCCTTGGTCAATTCTGATTGTTTCTTAAACACAAACTTGTCTTTGCTTGGATCTTGGCTCATTAGCAGCAGTACAAAAGAACTGCCTGCTCACACCCTTGTTCTCCCCCTCCCCCTTCCCTGTTTATTACCTTAAGCCAATCCCAAAGTTATTAATTATTACCTGTGGCAGGCACCATCTTTAAAACTACAACCACCCTTTGATCACTTTATACTCAGCCCTGCCATAAAACTTACTAAAACTGCTTGAACTGGGGCACAGCTAACTGATAGTTCATGGAAATACAAGGAACTTACCTGAGACTCCACATTCACTATCATATGTTCTTATATCAGTTTACTCTGTTACCTGATTGTTTCCAGCCCCCTCATAAGAGCAACTAACAGGGTCTCTGCCCGCTTCTCTCCCCACCCTGCCCCCAGTGGTCCTACCTTTATTACACGCGCAAACCCCTCCCATTTTTCCAACAGCCAACCATGGCACCAAACCCAACACTACCTCCTCCATCTTCCCACTACTATCACACCTCCTCAACTAACATGTATAAGCATACCATACCTATGCTCACTGCATGTACTCTCCTTGCATATCTTACATCCTACCAAAACTCCATCATTCCCCCACTCAACCACTACCACTGTACTACTACTCACACCACCACTCATGTCTCACCCTCACTCAGATCCCCTCCCACCAACTTAAGAATCATCCCTATGCACCCCCACATATTCTATCAACTATATTACTCAAATAAAAAGTATCCCTACAACTTAACATAGTAACCCTCCCACCATACCTATTATCCACAGAGCACAATCATAAAGTTTCCCTAATAAACAAACACATTCAAAAACTGAGAAAACTAATAACCTCATGCATATCAAAACTAGCCCAAAGTGGAGACATCCACCCCAACCCTGGCCCTGCCATCTCCAACCCCAGTCCTCATAATCAGACTAGAAACCACAACTTCTCCCAAATCACAGCCACTAGAAAGCCAAGTAATCTCCTTCTACTAAGCCTAAATATTAGAAGTATATCCTACAAGGTCCATGAACTCCATGCCACCATAGACTTGTACTCCCCAGATATAGTCATGCTGACAGAAGCCTGGCTAACACCTCACATTACCAGTGAGCAAATCCTCCCTACAGGTTACGGCATACTAAGAGTAGACCAGCTAAACAAGAAAGGTGGCGGTATAGCTATAATATTTAAACAGCATCTAAACATCCAGATCTTAAAATCATCAGCTCCACAAATAGGCAATGAAGAAATAAGATATACCGACCTCAAAATAAAACAAAATAAAGCCATCAACATAATTGGATGCTACTTCCCACCTGGCCAAAACATCCCTCCACTAGAAAAACTCCTTAGCTGGACTACCCACCATCTCCCCCAAGAAACTATAATTTTAGGTGATTTCAATATTGAATGGCAATCCTGTTATGGCAACCATCCAACCCATCATCTAAACCTTCAAGGCTTCACCCAACTAGTCCAGTCGCCAACCAGGATAAATAAAAACTCCAACGAGCACACTACCCTGGACTGGATTCTAGTCAGTAAGAGCCCCCAGTCATATATAACAGGCTGCTTATCAGATAGCCTCAGTGATCACTCCCCAACATTCCTACTCAGAAATACCTATACCAAGCTAAACCTGTTATCTACCATCAAATACGTAAAAAACTAAACTTTAACCTACTCACATTCATGTCATCCCAAAAAGAATGTAACTGGCATCCTCTAAAGTACATCAGTCTTGCTGACACAGTTGAGTTTTTTTAATACTACCTTCCTGAGCATCCTTAATTACCATAAGACTTTCCAGAATCAAAGCACAACCCTCCCTATGGCTACAGAAAACCACTAAGTCAGAAGTGAAAAACAGGGATAAAGCCTGGGAGCACTGGTGCAAAACCAAAACCCCCTCAACTAGACAGAAATTCCTAGAACTACGCAATACAGTCAAAAAGCTAATAAATCAGGACAAATTCCAATACTACCAGTCTGCCCTAGACTCCTCCCAACACAGCCCCAAACAATTCTGGTCCTCCATAAACTCCATCCTCCACCCAGGTAAAGTCAGAACCCCTCCTCCTAACATCCCTCACTCCTCCGAAAATATTGCTACCTCATTCAACACACACTTCACACAAACCATACTATCACTAGCTAGACAACACCCCCCCCTCCAACCCACACCTTCAACTAGGAATCTCCCCACTGTCTTCTTTTTTTCTCCTGTTCCTACCTCCAACATAACAAAACTCTTAACTAAACTTAAGCTCACCAAATTAGCAGCAACCTCCCAAGTGAATACCTACAAACCGCAGCTGATGCTCTAGCCTACCCATCCATCTTGATTAACCGATCTCTGTCAGAAAGTTATGTTCTCACACTATGGAAAGTATCACATATAATTTCCATCCACAAAGGCGGCCCCTCCACAGAACTAGCCAATTACTGCCCCATAGCTATTCTCTCTCCACTCTCCAAAATAATAGAGAGATGCATTCAGTCTCAGGTCTCAGACAACCTCCTTACTAACAACCTATTTTCCAGTACTCAGCATGGTTTCTGACCAAACCATAGCACCACCACTGCCTTACTCCCCTTTACTAACACTATCCTTCAGCATAAAAACAATAGCTATCTCTCCTCTGCTACTTTCCTAGACCTATCTAAAGCATTCGACAATGTCCCACACAAACAACTCATCCCTGTCCTCAATAACCTATCCTTCTCTCAATCAGTCACCAACTGGTTTCAGAGTTACCTGTCTGACTGCCAGCAATCTGTTATGGCAGAATGACATATCTCCCCAACTACCTGTCTCCATAGGGGTTCCCCAAGGATCCATCCTTGGACCTCTACTCTTCTCTATTTTCACCAATAATCTAGCCTCTGCCTCCAAACATGGCACACTCATACAATACGCAGATGACTCAACCATCATCTGCTCAGCCCAGTCCCTACCCAAACTGCAAAAAGTCACACAGGAAGCCTTTTCAACTGTTGAAACTTGGTTATCCAATGCCCAATTAATACTCAACCCAAACAAAACTAAACTACTCATCTTCCAACCCACTAAACATACTCAAAACAACTCTCACTTTATCATCACAGCAAAAGACACCACTATACACCCAACAGAACACACCAAATTGCTAGGAGTAGAAATAGACAATAAACTAAAATTTGACATTCACATATCCATGACCATAAAAAAAGTCCACAAAAAACAAGGAGGGTTATACAGAAATAAGTAACTTCTCACCAAAGCAGTAAAGATTTCAGTAGCAAATTCCCACCTTATCTCCACCCTACTTTATGGCTCTCCAATATATACCAACCTAAGACAATGTGATCTAAACAAGCTCGAGACCTGCTACAACAAAATCACCAAATTTGCCACAGGGGCATCCTACCATAGTCACCACTGTCTCTCACTTGCTGAACTGGGCTGGCTTTAACTCCCTCACCTCCTTCAATGGTATCAACTCACACTCACCCACAAACTAGTAAACCATCCACTAAAAGTCCCATCCCTCCAGAGTCTACTCCAACCCTATTGCACCACCAGACCACTAAGATCCAGCAACAAAATTCACTTACAGGTCACTAAAGCCAATAACTCTGCTGGAGAAGCACTATTCTCTTGCACCATAGCCAAATTATGGAACTCCCTCTCACCCACAATTACCTCTGTACCATCATGCACCCACTTCAAAACTTTACTAAAAACGCACCTAAAAACATGCTGGCTATGCTCTTGCAACTCCCCCTCTAATATCACCCACCCCATCCACCCACTGCCTTTCATTCCACCCCACTAAATACCTTGGTTATAGCAAGCTTGGATGCTCATAAGCCTAACTACTTATTATACAGCAGGAACTTCTTATTGTAACAATGGTTAATGTCCTTTATGTACTTCGCAGATGATAAAGATTCCAGTTGTCTACTGATGTACTATGTTCTTCATCTGTAACTATGTTTTTAACTGTTAATTGCTATGTTGATCAAATTGTTAATTGCTATGTAAATCCAATGTAACTACTGTCTGTATATTTTAACTGTGGAGCTTTTCTCCCCTGGCCTCCTCTGAAAATAGACCTACATCCAGTCGGACACTCCCGGTCAACAAATTTAAATAAATAAATAAAAGAAATAAATAAATATGTTCCAGGCTGCAGCTGCTGCTTATTCTGCAGCCTAGGACACATAGGGGGGAGTGTGAACACTTTGGAGGACAGCAAGCTATATGTGTAACTGAGACAGCAGTGTCAGCTCTGTCATTACAACAGAGCTAGGGTAAGGGTACCCTTTACAGTCCAGTCAAGACTTGTGCTTAGGGTACATCTGTTATGTAATAGTGCCAATCACAGAGTAGTAGGAGACATATAGTTATACTATATGAATATGTGCAGTGTGTTCCTACTTACAGGCCTTTGACTTGCAAATATGGGTAGCAGTTAATTCAGTAGCAGCAACCTGTGTGGGTTAAAATTGCATGACTCAGTCATTACTTGCTGTGTTCACAACAATGTAATTGAAGTGCAACACACTGGATCCGAACCCAGGACTCTGGGTGGCAAAATGCACTACATACAAGGCATTTAACAGACTAAACTACTGAGTCAGTGCTGCAGCAGGTTTATTTGTTAGATATATGTGCCTACATACAGTCTGTGATACACGCCTGCAGCCATCATTATGGGCATGGCTGCCAAAGGCAGATGTTCTGCAGCAGGGTCCGAGTTGTACACATGTACTTTCCCATTGCTGTCTTAGCAGGTGTGTTTAAATATGTTGCTGATAAAAGGGTATATTTACCTGCTATCCCAGGCCTCATGTATATGAATTATTATTTATTTGGCTGTGTAGTGATGTACTTTATGCATCAGAGTCCCAAGGACACTCCCATTTTTCCCAGTAGATGTAATTGCAGTCTGTCAGTGGCAATCAGTATATTTTGCTGGAAACAGCTGTTTTAATTAAGAGCGGAGTGGCCTAGTGAACTAATGTACAATGCTGCAGTTGACGGGGCCTTGGGTCCAAGACTTGGTAGGGGTGCTTATTTTGCAGATGTGCCTAACACTGTGAGAAACACATAAGATCATTAAGGCACAGTAAAGCACATTTAAGTGGGATTGCACTGATTTGTGAGGCACTCCACACAAACCCATGCTAAAATTTAAAAAGAAAAGAAAAAGGGGTGATAGGGCATATGTGAAATGGGGGCAAGCAGGGTGAAAAACATACTGAAAGGCAGATAGGGATGTGCAGGATGGGTATAGGAAAGGACCATAGCTTTCCATTTCTTGTACAGCATTTGTGCATTTGTACATTTTTGTACATGAAATTGGACCCTCAAACCCAAGAGGGAGGAGTGAGGACAACATAAATGTGTTGTCAAGCCAATTGGACCTACTTAGTTGTGTCCAGTGGACACTTGTGAAATGGAGAGCTATGTATGAGGCAATATATTTTTTGTAGGACAACTGCCCATTTTTTTTTTTTTGAGAGTGGAATGCTGGGGAAGGGATGTTGGTACATGTAGGGAAGTAAGTTGGGTAGGAGAGATTGCATTTGCAGACAGACAAGACAGACAAGGCAGCATATAGGAGCAGTGTTTGACACATGAGGGGGGTAAACACCTTGGATGGGGAGGGTGTTATGGAATCAGAGATGCATGTGCCCCCAGATGGCAACAGTGTGACTGAGCTCCCCACCCATGAGCAGTCAACACTGCTCCTTCATTGCCACAAAGGTGGCCATGCTGGAGGCTGGGCTTCAAAGCCAATTATCCCCACCAGGTTGTCAAGTTTGCTTTCAATCAGGAGCAGGCATTGTTCATAGCTCCTATGCACACCTTGGCCGGTAGTTGATTTTGCATGACTACTGCCCCTCTGCCACCGCAGTTCTACCTGAGAGTGGTGCAGGGCCATCACAGGGGGTACCATTGGCCTGGGTCCCAGAAGCACTGGTACCCAGTGCCACAGCTGGCTGAGGTAGAGTAGGTGGATCAGCAGGAACCAGACTACCTGATGTGCTGTGGTGATAGAGGTATAGCAATACACATAGGTTAGTTATGAACAAAACATTTTCTTAGTAATAACAGCATGCCAGAACATTGGAATAACCCAGTAACATATCACACACTAATAAATAACAGAACAGTCAGTATATTAACAGCATGCCAGTAACAGTCATGGCATAAACCCAACAACATAGGTAGTTCAACAAGATATGTTAATATGCAACTATTGTAATACATAACAATAATAAAATACATGCCCCAAAATAAAGTTTAGAGAACAACATATGTTAATAATAAACCATAACCAATAAATAACAATAATAAATTTAGATGAAGATAATGGGTGGAGAGAGAGAAATACAGTCCATTAATACCGGTATAGGCTATATAGTTTACAACAGTACTGCTATATACTCTACAGATCTGTCCTTCCTTTATGTATAACAGTGTCCTATAGTAGCTGTAGCATGTCCATACCTCTCAAGCTATCCACATGGGACAGTATGGGCCAAGCAGTAACACCTGCAGGTACACAGCTACAGAGAGCACTTACACATTACGT
This sequence comes from Protopterus annectens, assembly GCF_019279795.1. NCBI lineage: Eukaryota > Metazoa > Chordata > Ceratodontiformes > Protopteridae > Protopterus > Protopterus annectens. The sequence continues at coordinate 830,560,783 of NC_056739.1, forward strand.
GGACCTATATAACTACCAAGGTGTACTGTGGACTGATGTAGTGTGATTGTGCTATTGACATAATCATGTCGATGATACACCTGTGACAGACAGATTACGCAACAGTAATTACAGTCCGTGACAGCATGACACTTGAGAGACATGTATGTGTATAGTACAGAGAGTAAACAACTATCAAGCCTTCCTTGGCAGACATGGAGATAGAACTTCAGCAAACTTTGACAGACACTCCAGGCATACAGCCATACCAAGATTACACATTGTATTCATTTTATTTTATTTTATTTTAGTACTGTTATACTTTTTGCCTTTATTTTATGATGTCTTAACACTTTCCTGGTCAGTGCTGTTAACAGTCTGTTACATCTGAACACACAAATTATTTACTAATAATAAGGGCTACTTCACCCATTTACCTGTATTTCCTGTGGAGAGAAAATCTGTCATCAATACATAACTGATTCAATAATATTTATTACTACATGGCACTGGATTTGAACCCTGGTCTGTGTTTGGCAAAATGTACTTCAGACCGAGCATTAAATAAACTGAGCTACTGAGCCATTGCTGAGTAGTAACTGACTGATATTTGCCCAGAGATCAACTGGAAACAAAATAGGACCTGGTAATAGTACTACAGTTTTATACTAGATTGCAGTGACAGTTGAACACACATGCATGAGATTTTTGCATGACAGAGATTCTAAGTAAAGTATACATTACTACATAGAATGCAGGTGTACACCATATACTGTTAGTGGGTGGAAATATCTGTGAAGTCTACAAACCATATCAGATTATTGGGTTGGCTACCTCACCCATATACAGTTCCAGATAGTATATTTGCAGTCTACAGCTTAATAACTATCATACTTGTCTGCAGCACCATACCTCGGAGCATGAATGCATATATATGTAGCTAAAATGCAATGGTTAACACAAGGCAATCCTGATATACACAATATCTCTTGGGTGTTAATGCTGTTGTTTCAGATGTTATTGCAGAATGGGTGTCATAATGCATTTCTTGTAGTACAGCTCTGAATCTTCAGTTATTGCATAACAATATTTATTAGCTATACCTTGAGGCAGGTAGTGGTATTCTTTTGTTTTTTTTTTTTTCAGAGCAGTTTTCATAATTGATTTCATGCAAAACAGCCCTAATTACACACACAATGCACAACACAGCTTTATTAGGGGTACCTTCATGCAGTTACTGGTATAGTTTTGAGTCTTTATTGTGCAATAGTTGATATAATGCAGGTGTTGCAATACAGTTGTAATTCTACAATTATTTTCATTTACATTATCAGGGTTAAAGATTTAATCTTCCCTGTTTATTTCATTATAGTTGGCAGTAGTCACTTACTGCAGTAGAGGCCTACATCCACATTCAATACACAAATCTTTACTGTATGTACCTATTGGCAGTTAATGCTTTATTCTTTCTTGCTTATTTAACTGTAGGTCACAAATTACTCTATACTCACCACACTCATGTTGCAACCTGGTCAAGCACCCAACATGCGGCTATAGGTTGCAAGATCTCTCCTCTGCAGCTGTAGGGAGAGAAGCACAGCATTATGCATACCTGTCTATCAAACATTCAGATTGGGCATTGGTAAAACAATGCTAACAGTACTTTCAAACTTGTAGGGCATTCCCAGCCAGAGCTTCCTGGACCCAGGTGTCAAGATGATTCCCCTGCTGATGCTTCAGATCATCATAGTGGTGACAGACCAGATCACCTGTGTAGGGGATACCTGTAGCACTGGTGAGATTGTATGCCAGCTATTCCCAGGCCTCTGCTTTTCACTCTGAGCCCTGGAACTGCCCCTGCAGCAACCGGTCTTCATGGTCTTCCACCAGGAGTCCAACCATGACCCTGGACTCCAGAATGCCCCACAGCTGCTCCTGGAAGTGCGCACTCTCTCCAACTCTTGCTATAGTTCCTGCTCAGTTCAAACTCCAACTGGTTGTGCTGTATTCCCACCTGTTGAGCTTAATATAGCCTGTTTTCCCATCCTTACACACCACTGAGCAATTTTTAAAAATGCTACGCATCACTTGGCACCATGCAAACCAGCACAGCTGAGCTGAGCAGTGCTTAAACTTGCTGCCAAGCAGTGCCAAGCAGTGCATAAATGGAGATTGTTTAAGAAATGCTTAGCAGGTCTGAGCAGGTCTTAGCAGAGCTTAGCTGATCGCAGCAGATCAGGATTGAAAAATAATCATAATAATTTGTTTTTGAAAAATAAATACTTAATTTCCCTTCTATGTACTCAAACCCTGCACCTACTGCACATAAGGCCATAACTCTAACCACTTGGCTAAGTGAATACGTGGAACAGTGCTACACGTTTACATATACCTCTGAGCTAACTTTAAGCACTGCTAAGCACCGTGCCATGCAAACCCACTAAGCTATGCCTAAACTTCTCCTTTGCATCACAAATTAAATGCATTCCATTTCTATTTTTAGATGTCTGGCACATGTCTGGACTTAGAAGTTAGGCGTCTAGCTGGGTTGTGCCCAGTCAATTCCCAGGTCGCCCTTACTAGAAGCGCCACTTTATTGAACCCTCTAAGTGAGCTGCAAGCTGTGAGCACAGTAACCTAACTGAAAAGGTTGTGCCCAGTCAATTCCCAGGCCCACTTTATTGAACCCTCTAGAGCACAGTAACCTAACTTGGAAAGGCCCCCCCAGTCAATTCCCAGGTCGCCTTTTACTAAGCGCCACTTTATTGAACCCTCTAAGTGAGCTGCAAGCTGTGAGCACAGTAACCTAACTGAAAAGGTTGTGCCCAGTCAATTCCCAGGTCGCCCTTACTAGAAGCGCCACTTTATTGAACCCTCTAAGTGAGCTGCAAGCTGTGAGCACAGTAACCTAACTGAAAGGTTGTGCCCAGTCAATTCCCAGGTCGCCTTACTAGAAGCGCCACTTTATTGAACCCTCTAAGTGAGCTGCAAGCTGTGAGCACAGTAACCTAACTGAAAAGGTTGTGCCCAGTCAATTCCCAGGTCGCCCTTACTAGAAGCCACTTTATTGAACCCTCTAAGTGAGCTGCAAGCTGTGAGCACAGTAACCTAACTGAAAGGTTGTGCCCAGTCAATTCCCAGGTCGCCCTTACTAGAAGCCACTTTATTGAACCCTCTAAGTGAGCTGCAAGCTGTGAGCACAGTAACCTAACTGAAAAGGTTGTGCCCAGTCAATTCCCAGGTCGCCTTACTAGAAGCGCCACTTTATTGAACCCTCTAAGTGAGCTGCAAGCTGTGAGCACAGTAACCTAACTGAAAAGGTTGTGCCCAGTCAATTCCCAGGTCGCCTTACTAGAAGCGCCACTTTATTGAACCCTCTAAGTGAGCTGCAAGCTGTGAGCACAGTAACCTAACTGAAAAGGTTGTGCCCAGTCAATTCCCAGGTCGCTTACTAGAAGCCACTTTATTGAACCCTCTAAGTGAGCTGCAAGCTGTGAGCACAGTAACCTAACTGAAAAGGTTGTGCCCAGTCAATTCCCAGGTCGCCTTACCAGAAGCGCCACTTTATTGAACCCTCTAAGTGAGCTGCAAGCTGTGAGCACAGTAACCTAACTGAAAAGGTTGTGCCCAGTCAATTCCCAGTCGCCTCTTTACTAGAAGCGCCACTTTATTGAACCCTCTAAGTGAGCTGCAAGCTGTGAGCACAGTAACCTAACTGAAAAGGTCATTATCCAGTCTCACCATCACAAACCAAATTAAATGTAAATAACCCTCTAAAACTCCTGACCGAGCCCTGTTACACAGCAGTACATCCCATTAATGATGTCAAATTGGGCACAAGCTAAAAATAAAAAAACCAACTATATTTTAGCATTGGGCTTAAGCATAGGATTAAAGGCATCAAAGTAAAAATTCTACTCTCTCTATTACCTGGTCAGTGTGGGGTCGGACTAACCTACCCTAACCCCGCTTTCTGACGTATGCGAGGTTTCAAACTCGTGCAAAAAAGCATTTTTATTCCCTTACAATCCTGCTGTGTCTTCAGGACTTAGAAGTTAGGCGTCTAGCTGGGTATGCAAACTACTACAAACATATTTCTGTACATATCTGTACTGCTGAACTAGTTTTCGCTGCATAAGTCTGTCGAATAGAAGCTGATTAGACATCTTAGCGATCACCAGCCTTGCATCTCTGCTAACCTGCACAACGCTACACACAAGTAGCGTGCACTGTAAACCTAGCGACTGCATCTCCTGCACACTCACACAAACGAAACTACTGTTTCTAGCCTACAATGTTCAACAATGGCAATTCCTGAATATTTAAGCCACCAATGATTTAGCGACTACATTTCTAACCCGCACACCTGAGTCTCCACTAATATGAACCTGAAATGTTAGTGACTGCAATTGAAGCATGTTTTAACCTTGTAATGATTAGCGACTGCACTTGTAGCATGGTTTTTATGTGAAAGGATTAGCGACTGCTTATGTAGAATGTTTTAAGCAAAGGCCACACTATTATTTTACGTGTGAAGCACTCTACATCTCAACCAAAGCTATTGTAAGTGTTTGTTGTCTCAGGAGTTTAAAGCATCACTTGTCTAGTGCATGAAAAGGTGGATTCCTAACTGTATATTTAATTTTGTCACTTTAATATAAGGATAAGCTGCTGTTATACTTTCCCTTGTGATAGTACAATGTTGAGAATAAGCTAAGTGTTATATTCTTCCTCTCTCAGGTTGTGCCCAGTCAATTCCCAGGTCGCCCTTACTAGAAGCGCCACTTTATTGAACCCTCTAAGTGAGCTGCAAGCTGTGAGCACAGTAACCTAACTGAAAAGGTCATTATCCAGTCTCACCATCACAAACCAAATTAAATGTAAATAACCCCTCTAAAACTCCTGACCGAGCCCTGTTACACAGCAGTACATCCCATTAATGATGTCAAATTGGGCACAAGCTAAAAAATAAAAAAACGTACAACCAACTATATTTTAGCATTGGGCTTAAGCATAGGATTAAAGGCATTAAAGTAAAAATTCTACTCTCTCTATTACCTGGTCAGTGTGGGGTCGGGACCTAACCCTCCTCTCGCGCCCCTCTTCTTTAAGGGGGCCGGCCAGCCCCTCCCTGCCCCCATATCCCACCCGCCCCCAGTAGTCCTACTTTTATACCTAACTAACCACACCCACTACTATCCATACTCTCACACAATCACGCGAGACTTACATTTACCCACCTCCCTATACTTGAACCACTCCCACCTCACTTGCTATCTGCCTAAACATAGATAACAATGTTAAACAACATACAGCCCCACCTCTCTCTGGCTCTCAAGCCAATAATAAAGACTTTGCCCCTTACTTTATTAGTCCTGATATCACTACATGCCCTAACTACTTACGAGTACACTCCCTACTATGGATATCACTATCCCAAATATCAAACCTGTAGTCTATCATCCTTATCCTTCATCCTAATCACTATCCCACCAATACGGCACAATACATCAAATACCTATAAACCAAGAGTTAACTCTCCTAAATCCAAAAATACAGACATTTTACTACTCAAACTCCTGAAACTCATAGAACATCTAAGAAAACCTGTCCAAGGATGGAGACATCCACCCCAACCCTGGCCCTATCACAAACACTGACTTACATAACCTACCTCTTCCCCAATCTCTCCCAACTCCTCCTTATCTGTCATCTTAACATAAGAAGTCTAAACAACAAAATACACAATCTGCAAGCCCTGTTAGAGATATATCAGACATTATGTGCTTGTCAGAAACCTGGTTAAAACCAGCCATAAAAGATACTGAAATCACCCCACAAGGCTATAACATATATAGAAAGGACCGGAGGTGGTCTCTATAAATGCTCACTAAATATCACCTTGACCTCTTCTCAACCCCCCCAAATCTCCAATGCAGTACTAATCTCCCTGAAGATCCAAATAAATAAGGAAAAAAGTATTAATCTACTTGTGATCTACATTCCCCGAAACAACACTGACACACTTGAGCATATCTTAAACTGGCAATTGTCCCCAAGAAACTATTATCCTGGGTGACATGAATATAGACTGGAACCAATGCTCCTCTGAGACCAACCCCACCCTCATAAATCTCCATGGCTTCTCACAAATCATAACCTCCCCCACCAGAATTGGAAACTCCAACCAAAAGAAAGTCTTCTTGACTGGATACTCACTAACAGTCCATCCGCCTATAAATCTGGGACTGAAATCAGTGACCATCTCATAACCTACATAGAGAAAAATAAGGCAGGAGATGTAAACTACCAGTCTACAAATCTATCAGGAACACTAAACAATTTGACCTTGCCAAATTCGACTTGAGCTACAGTCCTGTAACTGGTCTAATCTTAAATCCCTCCTTGAAGAAGACAACCTTTAATTTCACCTTTATAAAAATACTCAATTCACATGCCCCACGCTCAGCCAAGGTTAAAACCTGACTGCTCCATGGCTAACAAAAGACTCTAAGTATAAAATCAAACTTAGAAACAAAGCCTGGGACAAATGGCGGCCTCCAAACCCCCTAGACCGATCTCATTTCCAACAACTTAGAAATGAGACAAAAAAATCCATTCTACTAGACAAAAAGAATTACTACCTCCAACTCCAAAATAAACATCAACTTAATCCCCAAAAGTTCTGGGCAGGTATTAACACCCTTCTCCACCCAGGCAAGACCACTACCCCAACACCGGCTGACCTAAGTGATAAAAATCCTGAAGAAGTTGCCCACACATTTAATTCTTTCTTTATTAATGTTATCAAATCCTTAGCGGCACATCAAACCCCGACCAACCCCACTATCACAAGTCCGACTCCAAAGTCAGAACCCTCCTTCCACCTACAGCCTGTTTCCACTTCCTTTATTAGAACCCTTCTGCAGAAACTAAAGCCGACTACCATCGCTGCTGACCTTCTTCCAGCTGATTACCTACAAAAGCTGCAGAGGTCATAGCACCCCATCTCCATCCTAATTAACCGCACCATAACAGAATCTACTATCCCCTCAATCTGGAAAATCTCCCATATCATCCCTCTCCACAACATCTACAGACCTATCCAACTACAGGCCAATAGCCATACTGTCACCACTTGCCAAAATCATGGAAAAATGCATACACAATCAACTAGTACCATATCTAATCCAGAACAAGCTCCTGACTACCTCGCAGCATGGCTTTAGACCTAAACACAGCACTGCCACTGCCCTCCTGTCCTTCACTGACACAATAAACCATAACAAAACAACAAAACATATCATCCGCTCTTTCTTGACCTATCAAAGGCCTTTGACATGGTCAACCACCAACTACTGCACAACACTCTAAAACATTTGAACTAGACAACACAACTCTCAAGTGGTTCCACGCTTACCTCTCAGACAGAAATCAAGCTGTACTATGGCAAAACAAACTCTCACCCCTATTACCCAACGCCATAGGGCTCCATCCTGGGACCCCTACTCTTTCTATGTTCATTGACCTCCACACAGTCATCCCGAGTCCTCCTGTATACAATACGGACGACTCAACACTCATAAACACAGACAGGTCACCTACTAAGCTACTAGCCAAAACCCAAGACTGTCTCACTACAGTTGAAGACTGGTTACTACATCGCCATTTGATCCTCAACCCAAAAACCAAACTATTACTCTTCCAGCCTACCCACAAACCTACCTCCATTCCCTTTTCTGTTCAATCCAAGAATGGGACTACTATATCCCCAGACTCAAATTCCAAATTACTAGGTGTTACCATAGATAACAAACTCAGATTCGACCTACACATTAACCAAACTATTAAAACAGTTAACAAAACTGGGGTCTCTTTATAGAATAAGATCCTTCCTTACTCCCAAAGCAAGAGAAGCCACAGCCCGCTCTCACCTCCTCTCCTCACTCCTTTATGCCTCACCCATACTTACCAACCTGTACAAATCTGACCTAAATAAGCTCTCTGGCTGCTACAATCATATTGCTAGATTTGTTACTGGCCTGCCTTACAAAACCCATCACTGTATCAACATAACCTAGGCTGGGTGGAACTACCTAACCTACTTCAACAAACCCAGCTAACTATAGCTTACAAGATCCTCCATCACCCAGATTCCATCCCTGCACTGCGAATTTAATCACCCCATATCTAAACCTAACTAGTCCAGCAAACAGGCTACTTGCTCAAACTGTCAAATCCTACAACTCTGGAGGAGACTCATTGTTTGCAAATTCCATTGGTAAAATATGGAACTCCCTTCCGCCTCAACTCACCACCATCACCTCTTTATCCAAATTCAAGCAAAATCTAACCCTTCACTTTAAAAATCATTGGCTCTGTCAATGTTCCAAGCCTGACTAAACCTTCTACCCTCCGTAACCCCACTTCCCCTCATGTCTTCCTCTAGGCTCTTCCTCTATCTAGCATCTACTCTGACATTTTCACCTTTTAAACCTTATATGTAGTGAGTTCTTCAATTACACATTCCTACTGTACCTACATAATAATCCTATATATTTATCAATTATATTACCTCATCGTACCTATGTATTAGTCTTAATATAGCTCAGGAGTTTCTCTGATCTCTTGTCTCTTAATTCCTATGTATTAACTATCAAAACTTGTAACATTTCTCTGTTTATAAGTATGTAAACTAATGTCAATGTGGGAACATTTTCTCTTTTCATAAGTATGTAAACTAATGTCAATGTGGAATTTATAAGTATGTAACTATTGTCGATGTGGAGCTTTTCTCCCCGGGCCTCCGCTGAAAATGGACATGTATCCAGTCGGATTTTCCCGGTCAACAAATGTAAAATAAAATAAATAAATAAATAAATGTCACTTGCAGCGCTCTGCGCCACACAGCACAAACTTAAAAAAAAAATAATTAATTAATTAAATACATTGATATAATGCAGTTGGGCAGTGTAGGGGGCATGTTACTCATCTGCAGACACAGTTAGTCACACACTCCCCACACTGATTCAATAACCATGTTCCACAGCTCTCCCTCAGCAATATGCCATCATTAATATACATGGCGCACTACCGAGAGGGAACCACGTACACGGACACGATAACTTCCATGTAGGCTCTACACTATGCCTACACAGATTTTATTAAATCTAGGGGCAAGTCTTTTAGACTCAAAGATTAGTCTCAAAGATTTTACAAAAAAAGTTTATTATCATGTTTGTGAGTAACTGTAAGCAAAGAATGTTGCTTTCTAAAAAACCTCCCTCATCACATCCTACAATTTTTCATGTTATATTTTCATGCAAAAATTATGAAGCCAATAATTTCGGAAATACTGTATTATAGTTTATACAATGCTTAAATGAAAACAAGATGTTAAAACTATTACTGAAAGCAATGGTTATATTGTAGCCGTTGGCATTGATTATGGAAAAAATAAGTGAGGGATGTTCTTGTCTAATTCAAAGAATGGCATAATGCTAATGGACTACAGCTCTGCTCTGACTTAATAAGGAACTCTCATTCCATGGATACATGGTTTGAATCATTATGCCTTCATTTGGCTGCTGTGTAAACCTGTGCAGGTTACTTAGCCAGACAGTGCTTTGCAACAACAAAAATTTGGGCAAGGTCCATTGACTGATCTTCTAGAGTGCATGCCTATTAACTGCCTATGAACCTATGATGACTAAAAAGCATAAAACGGTTCTTATAATGAACTGTTTTACATCTGCAAAATAATGAAGTAGATATTACCTGCCATTGCATCAATATAGAACATATAGCATATGGGAAAGCTATCTTGTCTTTAGAAATGTGTTACTGTTAGCCAGAGCAAGTTAAGTGGTAGTGTTAATACTTCACTATGTCAAGCAAACTGTACACTTTTCTTTGGATTCAGAAACATACCTATCATGACCCCAGATTGCCTCCCACTGTTACAGTTCATAACACAATGCAGCCAAAGCTCATTATCAAGTAACAAAGTAAAAACCCATAGCTTTGATCACAGGAAATTAGAAGACCTACTCACACTTAGGACCATAATCTGCAGTGAAAGAGGAGAATCCACAGTAGTGGCTAGGATTCAAACAGGAAAACTGATGAGCACAAAGGAATTACATGATTGAGTATGCACACATGCTCGGATAAGAGAAGGTGGGGGAAAGCAACACACTTTGTTAAAGGGGCTACTGCATTGGTTTAATCTTTTTTTACCATAATAAGTGGGTGAAAATGAGAGTACAGGGCAATAGAAAAAAGGGTCAGCAAGTGGAAGGTACTACACAAGGGAAATGAAGATGGGGAAGGATGGTTGTGAGGAGAGGGATAGAGGGTAAAGCTTTGTTTAGATGAGGTGACATTTTCACTTTTTTAAAGGGTAGGTGTAGGTACTGTAAGAATTAATGATCAATAGCAGGGGCAAATATACAAACATTTTACATAGACAAAGACTGATAGGGCACTGCTGACATACCGAGGGTGGGAAGGACAGCGGCTTCAGAGATGTACAAATAAGGAGAGGACACTGATGATGGGAAAGACAAGATAACAAATATGGAGGGCATTAAACACAAGAGAGGAAAATGCTGGTTTACAAGATAGGGTAGGTACAGTCTTCCATATCACCCTGTCTGTGTGATATTCAAAGGAGGTCACACAGCACCCTGTGTACCCTCCACTCTGGGTCCTGCCTGAGGTCTTTATGGCAGGGGCAGACAGTGATATGATTGTACTAGGTACAACAGAAGCTGTTCTAGGCTGCTGATTTATGTTTCCAGCCACTGGTCTAACATCACCCCCCCCATCATCTCCTCCATCTCCTTGTGAGTCGCAGAATCAATATTTCTGGTAGTATCACTGGATGGAACAATGGTGCTCCCAAGCAACTGAGCACTTCCAGGAGCAAGAGAGGTGACCATCTGACTGCCCATGATTGCAGGCACTGGGAAGTCAGCCTGGGATGCAGGCTGTGGAGATGCAAGGGATGGCTGGGCCTGCTGTGGAATCTGCAAACCTTGGCCTAGTCACTAGCACATTTGTGACAGCTGCTGTACAAAACAACAAAATATATGGAGATAAAATAAAATAAAAAATAAATTTAAAAGAAAGGATAGTGAGAAAGGAAGGGATTTCAAAGAGGAAAAAATCAATTTCATAATATCAATATAATTCAAACATGTACTTCATGACACCATGTAAATATCTAACTACTGCTGTATAAAGCTACAATCTGACTAACTGCATGAGTGTATGATGTAAAGGTTGTTTTCTGTGTTATGATGTCATATCTTAACAGAGTGGACAAAGGTAGCTGTCCTGTCATTTGTAATAGAGGTTATGACAGTTGTAGGTAGAATTAGTAACCCACCTATTACGTACTGGGGCAATATGGTGATTCTTTGGCTGCCTGTCTTTTATTATCTATTCTACTGTCTAACAGTTTCTGGTGTATAGTAATCAAACTGCAAAGGTTGTACATACACAAGCAAAATAACTGCATTGATGACACACTGAATAACGTCCAAACTGCATAAGCACACCTGTACATCTATACATACCCACTCATACCCATCCAGGGTAATATACATGCATGCTGCTGCCAGATACCTAATGTAATCATATACATTCTTAAAAATCAATTTTAATAAGACAGAAAATAAGTAATGTGCACTCCTGTACCTATAAAGCCTTGCCATTCTCTTTTGATATAGAAAACGATTTTCCTGTATGGTCTCCATAGCTGTAGAATAAAATACACCATTCAGCAGTATTGCTTACAACCCAAAATGGACTATACAGCTAAGTTTGATAAGTTGTACTCTCAGTGTAAAACTAAAAATAAAATTTTACAGATATCAGGTGTGTCTGCTTTTGTTGTGTGAGTCCACGTACAGGTAGACCCACAGTACAGGTAGGCCCTGATTAGTTCAACTGCACTCCTGCTATTACTCTTGTATACATGCCATACTGGCAGTGTGAAAGGAAGTTTTCTGGGGGGGGTCACTTGTATAGCTGCATAAAAATGTATGTAATCACTACACAAAATGCAGAATGTCACCTCTTTGGGCAGTGACACTCCTGTAAGTCACAAAACACAGAGTATGTTTGTGTAGCTACTTGCCACAACATGAATCTGAAATATTTAGCTGTCTACCACTGGGTAAGGAAACTGAATTGTTCTTGCAGGCAGTCTGTCCTTATATGGGTAACATTTCTTTCAATACACATTGCCAGTGTCCCTGTAGATGCTTAAAGCATCAGTGATTTGTAAAACTCTATGCAAGTCAGTCATCACACATGATACTTAACAGGACTGTTTTTTTGGAGGTCCTTGCCTGCTGCTGTCAACTACAGGCTGGACATACTATGTATCTTAGCCACTTTTCACCTTTAGAGGGCCACGACATTACAAAGCTGTTTGAAAAGTGGTTATGGTTTCACATGTGTGTGGGGTTACAGACCACATAAATGCGCAAACACACACTAATCTGATATCAGTGTGTATGTTTGTGTGTGTCTGTATTACAGGCTCATGCCAGCAGTATACAGGTGAGTAGAATGTATTAAGCAGTTTGTATGAAATGTACTGATGCGCATATCATTACATAAGTTACTCGTTTCTTATATGGCATTACAACTGGCAGACACAAGCCAAGGATATGCAAGTTCTACAGTTCTGATAATGAGATCTTGTTGAGTTGAAGATCCTTCATCTCCATGGATGATGAATGATCATCCATGACAAATCTGACAAACCCTTTCATGACTGTGTTTGGCAGTATGTGATTAATGATTTAAATGCTGTCAGTGAACAGGGCAGAAACTGTAGTTCGGTCAGATGCTGGGCCACCAACATGATTCCTACTGCTGAAGAGTATGATGCACACCTGGAAGAGGAGCTTAGGGTGACAGAAGGTAGTACTACCATTAACTGAGATGGAGAAGATCCTTTATTCTCTGCATGGGTAGCCAAAATCATCCATAGGCCAGAGTGGAATACTGGATATTGGAGCAGAAATGTAGCAAGCTCCTAGAAACTCCACTGGAAACGCCTGAGGTATATAGTTCTCTGATTTTTTAGATTACTGCATAATGGGCAAATGTGTACTGTAATGTACTGCATATTACTACATGCTGTATCCGGTTTTTATGTAGAAACTTCAGGGCTTCAAACTAGAAGGTCAGAAGTATAGGGTAAGATCTATCTTATTACATCCTACCACTGTACACAGCACTGTCTAATTACATCCTACCACTGTACACAGTACTGTCTTATTACATCCTACTACTGTACACAATGGGTTCCTATCGTGTAACTGAACATTAAGAACGCGAATACTGGAAGGACGAACTTGATAGTTCGAAAGTTGAGAATGTTGAAGCTGCGGAAACCCAAATTCTTTCCCAGGGAAAGAATTTGGTTGGCCATTTCTGCGGCTTCGGCATTTCGGACCAGGTCAAGGTAAATGCACGAACGGGTAGTGACGGACTTTAGGGTTTGGGTGCGAGTTAGGTAAGTGTGCTATAGTGATGGACTTTAGGGTTAGGGCGTGGGTCAGGTAAGTGTGCAATATTGACGGACTTTAGGGTTAGGGTGTGGGTCAGGTAAGTGTGTGATAGTGACGGACTTTAGGATTAGGGCACGGGGCAGGTAAGTGTGTGATAGTGACTGACTTTAGGGTTAGGGCTGGGTTAAGGATAGTGCATAGATAGTGGTGTATGTTAGGTTTAGTGTAGGTTTTGAAGGTGTTTGGTGTGATTGTGTTATGTGTGTGTTTTTCAGGAAAAATTCGCTGTTTTGAAGTTTCGATGTTACCCGAATTCAATCTTCCAAGTTCGAACTTATGGTGTTCGACATTTGGGAAGTTCAATTTTGTGATATAGACCCTACACAACAGTGTCTTAT